>NC_036851.1:1745357-1837771 GCF_002910315.2 Salvelinus sp. IW2-2015 | reverse complement strand
CTCCTTTATTGGGGGTGTCTTGCTAATTGCCTATAATTTCCACCTTTTGTCTATTCCATTTGCACAACAGCATGTGAAATTTATTGTCAATCAGTGTTGCTTCCTAAGTGAACAGTTTGATTTCACAGAAGTGTGATTGACTTGGAGTTACATTGTGTTGTTTAAGTGTTCCCTTTATTTTTTTGAGCAGTGTATATACAGTACCAGTGAAAAGTTTAGACACACCTACTTATTCAAGGGTTTTTCTTTATTTTTACTATTTTCTACATTGTAGCCAGCATTAGATAACTAGCTAGCAATCTCTAGTCTAGTCCTAGTCCAATGGAAACCAATGCAACCTTGCTGGCTACATGGCTAGCTAGACCAGTGGTGACAGTGAGAACCATGAGATTCAAGGCTTTAATAAGTGCCATTGTGCAGAAATAGCTAAATAAATACTGTTTGTTTAGCTAACTCAGTCAGCTCGCAAGGTATACTAGTGGGTGAAGCTAGAATCAGCAGTGGGGTCAAACCGTGAACCCAGTTCCTACTTTTGAATATAAAATTTGATTTTATCAAACAAAACTATGCTACATTTTATCTCTGGGACCCGCAGGATGACAAATCAGAGCAAGATAACTGAGTGTAAGTGCATTATTTACCTTCAGAGGTGAATGTATCAAACCAGTTGCTGTGATAAAAGTGTTTTGTTGTTGTGCACTATTCTCAAACAATGTTTTGCTCTAGTAGCTACTGTAAATTGGACACTGCAGTTCGATTAACACGAATTTAAGCTTTCTGCCCATATAAGACATGTTAATGTTCTGGAATTGACTGTTGTTTACAACGTCATTCTAGTCACATTATCGCATATTGAGCAACAGCTGTCCTGATTCTGGGACACCGGATCTCCAAATATACCAAACATTAAAGTTAAAGAATAGGATTAAATCAGTGGCTTAGATTAAACTCCCAAAGCATTAGATTCATCGTTTTTAAATGTTGATATTTGGTTGCATTGTCAACCAAACACAATTCAATATTACTTTTGTAATACAAGAAATAGCCAAAAGTTAAGGCTATCTTACAAACTAATGTAACAATAATTATTAATTGACACATTTTGAAGTTACTGTAACTATAAATATCTAATGTAATTTTAGAAAGCATGTTCAACATAGCATGGAAAAGTCACAGTCACACCTGTTGCACAGGTCTGTGCAACTCATCACAATTGCTAGAATAATCTGCGCAGAATCTCAAACAGCATTGCTCACCTGCACTATGTACTTTTAATGTAATCTCAAATGCAATCCAGGTAATTTGGTTGTGCTATTAGATGAAGCACAGCGATAACACATTCAATTATTGTGTGAATACAAAATATCTGACATTGTATTCCCATTTGAACTTTGTTGTGCATTGGCTATTCAACAACCTTCTGGTTGTCCTTTTTGAGTGGGTGAATTAAGGTTGAAATCTCATTGATCACTGTCTCAACCAAATATTACCCACATTTCTTCTTTGAAATGACATGGTGTGCACAGTGGTTTGAGTCTTCTCAAGTACTCCCTGTTGATAAGCCTAGTACACCTGGCTGGGAACCACTGTTCGTCTACACCTGTTGTTTAGGAAGGACAATTACATTTACATTTAAGTCATTTATTAGACGCTCTTATCCAGAGCGACTTACAAATTGGAAAGTTCATACATATTCATCCTGGTCCCCCCGTGGGGAATGAACCCACAACCCTGGCGTTGCAAGCGCCATGCTCTACCAACTGAGCACACGACCAGATGACTATACCTCCAGGCTGTGTAAGGGCTATTTGACCAAGAAGGAGAGTGATGGAGTGCTGCATCAGATGACCTGGCCTCCAGAATCACCGGTCCTCAACCCAATTGAGATGGTTTGGGATGAGTTGGACCACAGAGTGAAGGAGAAGCAGCCAACAAGTGCATATGTGGGAACTCCTTCAAGACTGTTGGAAAAGCATTCCAGGTGAAACTGGTTGATAGAATACCAAGAGTGAGCAAAACTGCCATCAAGGCAAAGGTGGCTACTTTGAAGAATCTCAAATATGAAATATTGTTGTTTAACACTTTTTTGGTTACTACATGATTCCATATGTGTTATTTCATGGTTTTGAGATCTTCACTATTATTCTACAATGTAGAAAATAGTGCTTTTCCAGATACATCGTAAATTAATTAAGGCTAAAGTTTTAAACATTCTGCCAGCACAGTAGATAGACCGGTAGTTTATGTAAAATATTTGACAGTATGGGTATAGGCTACAGTATTGCCGTGCGATAGGAGCGCAACATTATAGCCTATTTAAGCTCAGAGCCTATTACTAAGGAAGCACATACAGTACCTGTCAATAGTTTGGACACACCGACACAGGGGTTTTTCTTTATTTTACTGTTTACTTTCTGAATGAGAAAACAATGGGAAATTGTCATGGACCTGTCAGCATAACATTGAATTCAACAATGTTTTATCCCACCTAAATATGATGGACTCGGATGGATGAGGATTCTTAAACATTGTAGGGCAGGCTACAATTTTTTGTTGTTAATTACAGTACTAATTATAGTATACAGTTCTATTTCTCATATGTTTTGTTTTTATTTTACTTTTTTATTTATTTGTTATAGTACTACCGATATTCATTACTGCATTGTTGAGAAAGAGCAAGCAAGAAAGGCATTTCACTGTACTTGTGCATGTGACAATAAAACTTTAAACTTGACACATAGGCCTACTTCAATGCAAAATATCAGTTGCAAAACTTGAAATACATATAGCCTATCTATTCACTAGGGTACTAGATCCAATTAAATGAGAGATGAGCTTATTTTAGATTCTAAGAATTAAAGCTCTTCTCAATAATGGCAAATGGTTGCATTCTGTTTATATCTTTTCCTGTTTGTAGTTTTTTATGAATAAGCTTTTCATCATATCTTCCATTTGCACATAGTACTGTATTTCCTCACGACGCCAGGTCAGCGGAGTCAATCACCACCTTCCGGAGACACCTGAAACCCCACCTCTTTAAGGAATACCTAGGATAGGATAAAGTAATCCTTCTAACCCCCCCCCCCCTTAAAAGAGTTAGATGCACTATTGTAAAGTGGTTGTTCCACTGGATATCATAAGGTGAATGCACCAATTGTAAAGTCGCTCTGGATAAGAGCGTCTGCTAAATGACTTAAATGTAAATGTAAAATGTATTTACTTACCGGCTTGCAATACAAATATTTCAATTGAAAACTGCCACATACACATATTGGGGTATATTTTGTGCCCCAGGGGCCTCATTTATAAACATAGCAAATGTACAAAATATACTGCAAAACCTGCATGTGCCAGTTTTCACGCAAAAGTTGGCATTTATAAAACTTAACTTAATGTGAAAATGTGCTTATCCTCCCACAAACTTCTAGTGGTTGAAGTATTGTTTTGCATTGCAACAAGGAAAAAGTTGCCTAGTAGCCTTGTGCAAATGAGAAATATATGATGATTTATTCATAACAAATTAACAGGTAGCTAAATATAATAACAATATGCAATAATTTGCTGTTAGTGAGAAGAGCGAAAAGATATTCATTTTATCTTTGCATCCTAAAATAATTAGGGATTTGTTTCTTATTTTTTGTTTTATTTCCATGATCATTGCAGAATACATTCCTCACCTTTTCTAACTGTGATGATTTCATACTCCCGAAAGAACATGGTTCAACTTTTTCATTGACGTTTGTAGTTATAATGCTCGTTCACATGCACACAGTTATACAGCAGGTCTGATTTACACTG
The DNA here is from genome assembly GCF_002910315.2 of Salvelinus sp. IW2-2015. Lineage (NCBI taxonomy): Eukaryota > Metazoa > Chordata > Actinopteri > Salmoniformes > Salmonidae > Salvelinus > Salvelinus sp. IW2-2015. Next base: position 1,833,973 of record NC_036851.1, on the reverse strand, counting down.
AACAAAAATATAAACGCAACACGCAACAATTTCTAAGATTTTACTGAGTTACAGTTCATATAAGGAAATCAGTCAATTGAAATAAATTCATTAGGCCCTAGTCTATGGATTTCACATGACTGGGAGTACAGATATGCATCTGTTGGTCAGAAGATATATATATAAAAAAAGTAGGGGTGTGGATCAGAATACCAGTCAGTATCTGGTGTGTCCACCATTTGCTTCATGCAGCGCAACACATCTCCTTCGCATAGAGTTGATCAGGCTGTGGCTTGTGGCCTGTGGAAAGTTGTCACACTCCTCTTCAATGGCTGTGCAAAGTTGCTGGATATTGGTGAGAACTGGAACACGCTGTCGTAAACGTCGATCCAGAGAATCCTAAACATGTTCAATGGGTGACATGTCTGGTGAGTATGCAGGCCATGGAAGAATTGGGATATTTTTAGCTTCCAGGAATTGCGTGCAGATCCTTGGGACATGGGCCCGTGCATTATCATGTTGAAACATGAGGTGATGGCGGTGGATGAATGGCACGACAATGGGTCTCAGGATCTGGTCACGGTATCTCTGTGCATTCAAATTGCCATCGATAAAATGCAGTTGTGCTCGTTGTCCGTAGCTTATGTCTGCCCATACCATAACCCCACCGCCACCAGGGGGCATGTTGACATCAGAAAACCGTTCGCCTACACGACGCCATACATGCTGTGTGCCATCTGCCCAGTACAGTTGAAACCGGGATTCATCCATGAAGAGCACACTTCTCCAGCGTGCAAGTGGCCATCAAAGGTGAGCATTTTCCCACTGAAGACGGTTACGACACCGAACTGCAGTCAGGTCAAGACCCTGGTGAGGATGACGAGCATACAGATGAGCTTCCCTGAGATGGTTTCTGACAGTTTGTGCAGAAATTCTTCGGTTGTGCAAACCCACAGTTTCATCAGCTGTCCAGGTGACTGGTCTCAGACGATCCCGCATGTGAAGAAGCCAGATGTGGATGGTCTGGCGTGGTTAAACGTGGTCTGCGGTTGTGAGGGCGGTTGGACGTACTGCCAAATTCTCTAAAACGACATTGGAAGCTGCTTATAGTAGGAAGATAAACATTCAATTCTCTGGCAACAGCTTTGGTGGACATTCCTACAGTCAGCATGCCAATTGCATGCTCCGTCAAAACTTGAGACATCTGTGGCATTGTGGTCCCCAGCACAAGGTCCACCTGTGTAATGACCATGCTGTTTAATCAGCTTCTTGATAGGCCACATCTGTCAAGTGGATGGATTATCTTGGCAAAGGATAAATGCTCACTAAAAGGGATGTAAACAAATTTGTGAACAACATTTGAGAGAGGGATCTTTTATTTCAGCTGATGAAACATTGAACCAACATGCTGTATTTATAGTTTTGTTTAAGGAAACATATGGCATGGCATGCGCCAAGTTTATAAATCTCAATATTTTTGTGCTTGTGCAGTCTTTTCAGAAACAGCGCAGCAGATACTTAGTGTACAATGTATGCAACGGTTATAAATGAGGCCCTTGGGTGGTAGACTTGTTCTCGCTGAAGTGCAATACCCCTCATATATCAGTAGGAGTCAATGTTCAGGCAGGAATTGTTGGACTGTGGCTTCACATTTTCTTACAATATACATCTTTATTTAGGTTGATAGCATGACATTGAAACAATGAATTTGATTTAAACATACCATTTTACTGTCAACATTTAAACAAGGTGAAATAAAATGTGTCTACTCAAATACGAAATTCAACATCATTTCAACCACCAAATATATGCAGTTGGAGTCGGAAGTTTACATACACTTAGGTTGGAGTCATTAAAACTCGTTTTTCAACCACTCCACACATTTCTTGTTAAAACTTCTTATGGCTGGGGGCAGTATTGAGTAGCTTAGATGAATAGCATGCCCAGAGTAAACTGCCTGCTACTCAGTCCCAGAAGCTAAGATATGCATATTATTAGTATATTTGGATAGAAAACACTCTGAAGTTTCTAAAACTGTTTGAATGATGTCTGTGAGTATAACAGAACTCATATGGCAGGCAAAAACCTGAGAAAAAATCCAACCAGGAAGTGGGAAATCTGAGGTTTGTAGTTTTTCAACTCATCGCCTATCGAATATACAGTGGGATATTGGTCAAATTGCACTTCTTAAGGCTTCCACTAGATGTCAACAGTCTTTAGAACCTTGTTTGATGCTTCTACTGTGAAGGAGGGGGAAATGAGGGCTCTTTGAGTCATGGGTCTGGCAGAGTGCCATGAGCTGACCACGCGCGTTCATGTGAGAGTTAGCTTGCGTTCCATTGCATTTCTGAAGACAAAGGAATTCTCCGGTTGGAACATTATTGAAGATTTATGATAAAAACATCCTAAAGATTGATTCTATACATCGTTTGACATGTTTCTACGTACTGTAACTGAACTTTTTTACTTTTCGTCTGCTCGCATGTCATGATTTTGGATTACTGGGCTAAACGCTCAAACAAAAAGGAGGTATTTGGACATAAATGATGGACTTTATCGAACAAATCAAACATTTATTGTGAAACTGGGATTCCTGGGAGTGCATTCTGATGAAGATCATCAAGGTAAGTGAATATTTATAATACTATTTCTGACTTTGTTGACTCCACAACATGGCGGATATCTGTATGGCTTGATTTGTTGTCTGAGCGCTGTACTCAGATTATTGCATGGTGTGCTTTTTCAGTAAAGCTTTTTTGAAATCTGACACAGCGGTTGCATTAAGGAGAAGTGTATCTATAATTCTATATAATTCCGATAATAGTTGTATCTTTTATCAATGTTTATTATGAGTATTTCTGTAAATTGATGTGGCTCTCTGCAAAATCACCGGATGTTTTGGAACTACAAAACGTAACGCGTCAATGTAAACTCAGATTTTTGTATATAAATATGAACTTTATTGAACAAAACATACATGTATTGTGTAACATGAAGTCCTATGAGTGTCATCTGATGAAGATCATCAAAGGTTAGTGATTCATTTTATCTCTATTTCTGCTTTTTGTGAATCCTCTCTTTGGGTGGAGAAATGGCTGTGTTTTTCGGTGACTAGGTGCTGACCTAACATAATCGTTTGGTGTGCTTTCGTCGTAAAGCCTTTTTGAAATTGGACACTGTGGTGGGATTAACAACAAGTTTATCTTTAAAATGGTGTAAAATACTTCTATGTTTGAGGAATTTTAATTATGAGATTTCTGTTGTTTTGAATTTGGCGCCCTGCACTTTCACTGGCTGTTGTCATGTCGATCCCATTAACGGAATCCCAGCCATAAGAAGTTAACAAACTATAGTTTGTCTACATCTACATCTACAATAAATTTTTCCAACAATTGTTTACAGACAGATTATTTCACTTATAATTCACTGTATCACAATTCCCACCTGGTCAGAAGTTTACATACACTAAGTTGACTGTGCCTTTAAACAGCTTGGAAAATTCCAGAAAATGATGTCATGGCTTTAGAAGCTTCTGATAGGCTAATTGACATCTTTTGAGTCAATTGGAGGTGTAGCTGTGGATGTATTTCAAGGCCTACCTTCAAACTCAGTCTCTCTTTACTTGACATCATGGGTAAATCAAAAGAAATCAGCCAAGATCTCAGAAAACAATTGTAGACCTTCACAGGTCTGGTTCATCCTTGGGAGCAATTTTCAAACGCCTGAAGGTACCACGTTTATCTGTACAAACAATAGTACGCAAGTATAAACACCATGGGACCACGCAGCCATCGTACCGCTCAGGAAGGAGATGCGTTCTGTCTCCTAGAGATGAACGTCCTTTGGTGCGAAAAGTGCAAATCAATCCCAGAACAAAGGACCTTGTGAAGATACAAAAGTATCTATATCCACAGTAAAACGAGTCCTATATTGACATAACCTGAAAGGCGGTTCAGCAAGGAAGAAGCCACTGCTCCAAAACCATAAAAAAGCCAGACTACGGTTTGTAACTGCACATGGGGACAAAGATGGTACTTTTTGTCCTCTGGTCTGATGAAACAAAAATAGAACTGTTTGGCCATAATGACCATCGTTATGTTTGGAGGAGAAAGGGGGAGGCTTACAAGTCGAAGAACAACATCCCAACCGTGATGCACGGGGGTGGCAGCATCATGTTGTGAGGGTGCTTTGCTGCAGGAGGGACTGGTGCACTTCACAAAATAGATGGCATCATGAGGGAGGGAAATTATGTGGATGGAAAATTAAGTGGATATATTGAAGCAACATCTCAATACATCAGTCAGGAAGTTAAAGCTTGGATGCAAATGGGTCTTCCAAATGGACAATGACCCCAAGCATACTTCCAAAGTTGTGGCAAAWTGGCTTAAGGACAACAAAGTCAAGGTATTGGAGTGGCCATCACAAAGCCCTGACCTCAATCTTATAGAAAATTTGTGGGCAGAACTGAAAAAGCGTGTGCAAGCAGGGAGGCCTACACACCTGACTCAGCTACACCAGCTCCGTCAGGAGGAATGGGCCAAAATTCACCCAACTTATTGTGGGCAGCTTGTGGAAAGTTACCCAAAACATTTGACCCAAGTTAAACAATTTAAAGGCAATGCTATCAAATACTAATTGAGTGTAAGTGTAGTAGAGTTAAAATGGTTATTCCATCAAACTTCAAATTATTAGAATAGTACACAATGCAGAACAGAACAACCAGGTTGAGGGTCAGTGGCCAAAGCCCGCGAACAGGAATATTCCAAGTTCAGAGGGGGGGAGTCAGATCGCTATGATCGCCAGGAACTTTACTTTTGGTGTCTATTTTTAATTGTTGCGCTACTGGTGCTGCCTGTTGATGTTAGGTAGGCAGCTACAGTAGCTGAATGATGTTAACATCTTCGGGTTTTATTTCATTAAATGTATCTTATTTCATCCGGGTCACAGCACCAATGTTACAGTTTAACTTTATGTCCGTCCCCTCGCCCATACCCGGGCTCGAACCAGGGACCCTTTGCACACATCCACAGATGAGCCAGTCACACTTCCTATGCAATGTAGGCTATGGGATGGTAGCTAGTTATAGCACTAGCACGGTCCTGCTGGCAGAGAGAGAGAGGGACATGTCTAACGGCTTCAGGAACTGGGACTTCATGTCTGTTCACACCTGGGGAGAAGACCCCACTGGCACCTGGACCCTCAAGATAACTGACACATCCGGGCGGATGGAGAATGAAGGCCAGATCCTGACCTGGAAGTTGATTCTCCACGGCACGTCAGAGAAGCCCGAGCACATGAAGAAACCCAGAGTGTACGTCCCTTACAACGCTGTCCAGAATGACCGTAGAGGAGTAGAGCACATGGACGACATGATGGAGGAACTGTCCACCCAGGCTGAGGCCCACTCACCGCAGAAGACTCAAACTCCTCCTTCCGCCACCCCCAAGATGAAGCAGATGAGACCCTCCTCCCCACCCCTGTCCCCCTCCCTGGCCCTCCTGCGTCTCCTCCAGACGGCCTTCAACCGGCAGACCCCCACCGCCCTGCCTCAGTCCCCAGAAAAGGCCTCCTCTAGCAGGGGAGAGCAGCACCAGGGCAGGCCACACTCCATTCCAGGGGGAGCAGGCCCTCGCATCGCTCCCCAGAAGCTGTACCAGGCCCTGGACAGGATCAACCAGTACCAGCAGGCCGGGCAGGATGACAGCCTTTACAGCGACTACAGTGACGGCTTCTACAGCGCCAAGGACTACAAGCACAGAGATGACCGGCTGCTGCAGGCACTCTTCAACATGCTCTCTGACGACAAGCAGTGAGGGRGGGRGGGCATGGGGTGGAACTCAGTGTGTGCAGGCTTTTGTTCCAGACCCAACATATCCAGCCCTGTAGGATTCAGGGACGATTGAACTAATCATGGTCTACATTGAAGATTGTGCTTAGTTAACTATCGGTAGTTGAATCAGGTGTGTTAGTGCTGGGCTCAAGCCTACACAGCCCTGCGGTTCTCCTTGGTCAAGATTGGCCACCCYGGGGTATGGTGTGAGAGAGATAGGGTGAGGAGGCGGCGGCTGGGCATGGAAGGAGCATGCGAGAGAGGGGGAGAGTGAAAGCCAGAGAGAAACTCTTCCAGCCAAATGTGTTGTTGTTTTTCCAAAACTCTGCTTTTCTTACCTTGCAGCATTCCAGCCTGTCTATCTGTCTTTCATTCTGCACAGTTGTAGGTTGTTTGCATCTCAATTCCCGCAACTGGCTTCCCTTCCTCTTCCTCCTCCCCCTCCTCCTAATGTAGTGAAACCTAGCTAGCCCATAGACTTCCGCCACATTGATTCAGTCTTCTAAAATCAGTATGCATGAAAGAAAAGAGGCAAACTTAGATTCAACTAGGATTCCATTCCATCCACATCCTCCAGCCATTTATCCACCATCATTCCACCCCCTTCCTCCAGCCATCTATCCACCTTTTCCGCAGTAACCAGTGATCTGGGTCAACAGCATCAATGTAACAGTTTTACTTTACGTCCGTTCCCTCGCCCCGACCCAGGCGCGAACCATGGACCCTCTGCACACATCGACAACAGCCACCCACGAAGCATCGTTACCCATCGCTCCACAAAAGCCGCGGCTGTTAAACTGTTACATATGTAAACTTTTGACCCACTGGGAATGTGATGAAAGAAATAAAAGCTGAAATAAATAATTCTCGCTACCTTTATTCTGACATGTCTCATTCTTAAAATAAAGTGGTGATCCTAACTGACCTAAGACAGAGAATGTTTACTAGGATTAGATGTCAGGAATTGTGAAACTGAGTTTAAATGTATTTGGCTAAGGTGTATGTAAACTTCCGACTTCAACTGTATATTGAATGAAAAAGATTTTCTTTGTTTCTTTGTGGAATTTTCTACAGAATTTCAATGTATACTGTACATAGATCTGATGATTATATTGAAATTACATAGATGTAACAGTTAGGTTAAGTCAATGTATTTAAGTAGAAGTTTTACCCTCATTTTAATATTTACACTGCTGGTTGAAATGAGATGAAAACAGCACTGGTTGATGACTTTTTTCAAATCCAATGTATTTTCCACATTGATTCCATGACACAATACGTTGACAAATTACGCGGAAACAACGTTGATTCAACCAGCGTGTGCCCGGTAGGTTGCTACTATTCTGTGTGGCAAAACATCCTTGTCTGAGCTCCTGTTTCCTGCGCTCACTTGACAATGTTACATCAGTCTGAAAACTTTAGAGGCAGTTTGTTGTTGAAAAGCATTTGCTTATGTTCTTCCACAGCTCCTTGTGAGAATCTAAGGCCAGGCTACCTTTTGGGACAATTAACATGTCTTCACCAAGGCTTGGGGGACCATCTGGCATTTCACATTCTCCAGAGTCTTGGCTGGAAGTCAGCAAACACGGCAATGGAAAGAGGAGCTCCCCCCCATTAGCCTTAATTAGAAGGTACTTACAAAGGTCATCCATTGTGGGACACTTGTTGTGAAAAGAACACAAGGTATCCCAGGGACTTATTAGACTCTCTATGGAGATAGGAACTGAAGTTCATCATCATAAAGTATGTCTCTGTTTGAAAACAATAATGAAGCAAAATCCCATTACACATCACTTGTAAATTTAGTCCCTTGAGGGTACACACCATAACACATCTGTGACCAATTACAGGGTGACTGCTCTCAGGTTGCAATGATCCTACTATTCTGTTCAGAGTTGTGAAGAAACAACACAGCGAACAATTTAGTCTTTATTGCCATCTGTGCCAGAATACAGAGAGACTTTGAACATTACAAAAAAAGGTTATTAGAAAATATACAAAAAGTACAGGTAACCAAATATAGGGGTATAAATCTTTCCATCACGTGGTCGTTTAATACAAGACTAAACAAAGAGTAACAAGAAACTAAAAAGGCCCTCTTGTTCAGTTACATATCTCAGTGACATTCTCTCTGTCCCTCAAAAATGCAGTAAAATGCATAACAGAGAGGGCAAATTAATTAAACTGTAAAAAGCTCACTTCATTTAAAATTAAACCATAGCAAAAGGTGGGGCATAAACTTTGCTTTGTTTCTGGTGGTATTTTGATTTCACATAATATACCAGTAAAGTCATAACCTAATTATATTTCATACATAGTTCCCAGTAAGACAATTAATGTGATCAAGTTAATACAGTACCTGATCTCATCCTCTTGACAGTATTGTTTTGGTTTAATCTGTGTAATTGTGTGATGCTTGGTTTCACTTTTGTAAATCCAGGAACCATTCTTTGTACTCTTTTTGACTCTGCTATCATTCATTCCTCTACAAATATTGCATTATATTACTTTCTACGAATCACTGATTGGTGCATTGAATTGACCTTGGCTAGATCATAAGGACTGGTAATAATAACACTTAATTTCTGTTTTCTCAGATATCTACTGCCGGTATAAAAAATGGCTATAAATACATCACATTTAACAAACCATATAAAACAGATCAAGTATAAATAGGGCACAAAGAAACTGGTATCTGGTGTGTGAATGGAAAAATACTGTGTTTAAGTTATAAACAATGGCTGTACTTTCTAGTCGCCTGTGCTTACGGCTACAGTAAGTCGTGTGCCAACTGTTCCTATTGATGTGTTTGACATGACTCAAGTCCAGTGCATGTGCACATTCATGCTCTGATACGAGATACTCTACATGAAATATTGTTTTGGGTAATTTACATCATGGAAATTAGACATTGACAGGACTTGTTTTTCCCGTTACATTCTTGACAGGAAGAGTCCTCTATACTCAATGCATCTCCACATCCTTGTTGGGTTACATGGTTGACACCCCTCATTTCCGTGACAGCAGCTGGTTCTCCAAGTCCTCCAATCGAGTAGTCATCCCCGCCAGTAGAAAAGGGTTAAGAAAATAAACACATCATTCCATTTTATGGTCAAATGGGCTGTACGAATGAAGCTGAGCTGAGTTGTATGTTGAATTGAATGATATTGTAGTAGAAGAATCATATGGCTTTTTTCATGGGATAAATTTTGGTCCGAATCCTAACTTGAAATGTGTGCACTAAACTTGGACTTTGGCATAAATCATGCATTGATGTTGATGGAAAGGTCTGTGCAAAAACTTGAGTTACAGACACTGACGTATTTGGGCCAACAGTATATCACTTAAATGCATATATATTAAGTACCTAAGGTACAGTGCCTTTGGAAAGTATTCAGACCACTTGACTTTTTCCACATTTTGTTAGGTTACAACCTTATTCTAAAATGGATTCAATTGTTGATTTTTCGACTCAATCTACACACAATACCCTGTAATGACAAAGCAAAAACAGTTTATACATTTTTGCTAATTTAAAAAAATCTGAAATATCACATATACATAAGTATTCAGACCCTTTACTCAGTACTTTGTTGAAGCGCCTTTGGCAGTGATTACAGCCTTGAGTTTTCTTGGGTATGACGCTACAAGCTTGAAACACCTGTATTTGAGTTTCTCCCATTCTTCTCTGCAGATCCTCTCAGCTCTGTCAGGTTGGATGGGGAGCGTTGCTGCACAGCTATTTTCAGGTCTCTCCAGAGATGTTAGATCGGGTCTGGCTGGGCCACTCAAGGACATTCAGAGACTTGCCCCGAAGCCACTCCTGCCTTGTCTTGGCTGTGTACTTAGGGTAGTTGTCCTGTTGGAACGGGAACCTTCGCCCACTTGTTTGAGATCCTGAGTGCTCTGGAGCAGGTTTTCATCAAGGATCTCTCTGTACTTTGCTCCGTTCATCTTTGCCTCGATCCTGACTAGTCTCCCAGTCCCTGCCACTGAAAAACATCCCCACAACATCATGCTGACACCACCATGCTTCGCCATAGTTTCCTCCAGACGTGACGCGTGGCATTCAGGCCAAAGAGTTCAATCTTGGTTACATCAGACAAGAGAATCTTATTTATCATGGTCTGAGAGTGTTTAGGTGCCTTTTGGAAAACTCCAAGTGGGCTGTCATGTACCTTTTACTGAGGTGTGGCTTTCGCCTGGTCGCTCTACCATAAAGGCCTGATTGGTGGAGTGCTGCAGAGATGGTTGTCCTTCTGGAAGGTTCTTCCATCTCCACAGAGGAACTCTAGAGCTCTGTCAGAGTGACCATCGGGTTCTTGGTCACCTCCCTGATCAAGACCCTTCTCTCCCGATTGCTCAGTTTGGCCATGCGGCCAACTCTAGGAAGAGTCTTGTGGTGGGGGATCCAAACTTTTTCCATTTAAGAATGATGGAGGCTACAGTGTTCTTGGGGGCATTCAAAGCAGCAGAAATGTTTTGGTACCCTTCCCCAGATCTGTGCCAGGACACAATACTGACTCAAAGCTCTATGTACAATTCCTTCAACCTCATGGCTTGATCTTTGCTCTGACATACAATGTCAACTGTGGGACCTTATATAGACCGGTGTGTGGCTTTCCAAATCATGTTCAATCAATCAAATTTACCACAAGTGGACTCCAATCAAGTTGTAGAAACATCTCAAGGATGATCAGTGGAACAGGATGCACTTGAGCTCAATTTTGAGTCTCATAGCAAAGGGTCTGAATACTTATGTAAATAAGATGCAACATTTTCTAAAAACCTGTTTTTGCTTTGTCATCTACACACATTATTGTGTGTAGATGATCTAAATGTATTTAATCTATTTTAGAATAAAGCTGTAATGTAACAAAAGTTGGAAAAATTCAAGGGGTCTTAATTCTTTCCGAATGCACTGTAACAACTATGGTTTAAAAACACATTTATATAAACTACATAAAGTATTTTGTTATAGTAATTGTTATCACAAAACAGTAAAATGTTAGGACAAAATAACAAGGTGGTATCTGAAATATCTGGATCAATGGTCATCAGTAAATCTAATCTACTCGCACAAATGTCATAATGGGCGCTGCACAAAAAAGATGTCTTCCCAATGAAAAGTAGCCATGTGCACAGTCAATCAAAAGATCCTTATGTGCTACCCAGTGCAATAGCATGATGGAGACTGACGTGGAATTCCACTGCAACAGAAGTGCCATTGTAACTCCTCATCACCTCTAATCCCTAAGCATTTACAAGAAAAATAAACAATTGGTCTTTGAAACGTTGTCCGTTCAGATAGTGTTCCCTCTTTGGACGAATCTGTTTCTAAGAGCCTTTGAGTAGACAATGATCCACTTTACACAGTGATGAATTGGAGGCCAATGAAATATTAGGTATGTTACGCTTAAGTTAAAAGTGATAGTTTACCATGTAGACCAGAACAGACATGGTCATGCTTTACTGACTCAGAAAGGATACATGTTTTTTCATGAATGTTACCTTTTACCGTTTATGAAAGTGATCAGAATCCAACACAAATATATACAGATGAGTTTAACCAAATGTTTCTTTTCATTTTGAGCCGGGTTCCCGGACACAGTTTAAGCCTAGTCCTGGAATAAAAAGCATGTTTAATGAAGAATCTCCATTGAAATAACATTTAAGTCCAGTACTAAGCCTAACCTGTGTCCAAGAAACTGGACATTAATGTAAATATTGATGACTCTTTTGAGTATTCATTATGCCCTTTGATGTCCAATCATGTTTAATATTGTCCAGAGAGCTAAATAATCATTTAACCAGAGACAGCAAACACTGGTTGATTTTATGTTCAGGCCAATTTCCTGGCTTTGTGGAGACAAAAACAAACGTGTGTGGACCACACCACACATGGTGGGGGGAAGATTGTGGCAAGTGCAAAATAAAATAAATAGACCAGAGGAACAGGCACCCTGACTAGTATAAATGAACAGTATTTGGGTGTGTGTTAGTTTTGTCTCAGCGGCGAGTGTGTATTTAAATCATCATGCTACAACAGGTAAAAGACAAGCTGCAAAGTTCACCTTAAATGAACAGAAACGGTATATAAAAGGATATGTTTTGTTGTCAGCTGCTCCAGAGTGGTCATTGTGGCTTGCTGGAAATCAACCAGACTCTCACAGGCGCATGGGTTTTTTACCTCAATCTCTCCCTGGCTCTCCTCTGAAAACACACATTTACATCATTTAGCAGACACTCTTATCCAGAGCGACTTACAATGAATTCATTCATTTTCATACTTTTCCCCCCCTTCCTGGTACCCAATGGGAATCGAACCCACAAACCTGGCTTTGCAAGCGCCATGCTCTACCAACTGAGCCACAGGGTACCACATACACACAAACTGTGAAAAAAACACACTTATATTTCATTCTATCACTTTCATCAGCGCTCCAAATTAAGAAATGTAAGGAGGTGTCTATTATGTAAAAAGTATTTAACCTCATCCTCTCTATTATCTTTGCCTGACTCTAGATGGTGCTCTAAAATAACGAGTTCTGATTATGTTGTGATTTGATTTGATCATAGAATAGAATACCTGCACAGATGTTGAGCTTGAGGTTCTCTGCTATCTGATTGATGAAAGTGAAGTCAGTGGTATAGAAGAAGTGCTTGTCGTGTGGCTCCGAGGCGATCTCGCGCAGCTCATCCTCCACGGCCTTGCCAACGCCAACAGCATACATAGTGATACCTGGCACACAGGACAATGCAGTATCTCACTGAAGTGGTGGATGAAGTCCTGAATTGTATTTGATTGCAAGCACTGTTTTGTTGAAACATCTAGCCACACACCAAAGTAGTGAATGGCAGTCGATTTGGACATGATTTGTTGTCTTTAAGTAGTAAGTAGCAGGCTTACATATTCATATTCATATTTCATAATCATGTTATAAGAGCTCTCATTATAGAAAGATAATCAAATCTTAATGTAAATGGAAACATTACTGCAGAAGCTTTATAATACAGTAGGCAAATAAATTACAGCCCGTGTGTCACCTACAGTACCTGCTTCTTTGGCTTTCTTGGCCCACTCGGTGATGTCGTCTTGAGAGCGGCCGTCAGTGAAGACCAGGCCCACACGAGGGACATTCTTGCGGGCACCCTCTGCCTCTGAGAAGCTGTTCTCTACCATATGCTTGAGAGCCAGGCCCGTCATGGTGCCCTTCTCCATGTACTCCACATTCATCACCGCCTTCTTGATGTCAACCGCCGTCTGGTACATGTTGAGGGAGAACTCGGTTCGCACGCGACTGGAGTACTGCACTAGGCCCACTCGTGTCCCGTGCGCCGACACGTCCAGGGAGTCCACCACCTGGTTGACAAACTGCTTGACCAGCTCAAAGTTCTGGGGACGCACACTCTTGGAGCCGTCGATGAGGAGGACCAGGTCAATGTTGGCTGATCTGCAGGCTGGGTGGGACACGGGGCGAATCAGGGCACTTTTCATACAGTAACATGCCCTTGTTGCATTTACCACGCATGGATTGTTGGTCTTTCATAAAACACTGTGGGATTCATCAGAAACAACAGCTCCTTTGGTAGTGTTACCTCTTGATGAAGAAAAGGCTTTTTTATATTTTTCCCTGTAAAAATTAACAAACTTACAAAGATGGAAAGACGTAGGAGGACTATTCGTACCAAACTTTAAATTGTATTTCCAGGCAGCATTTCGCCCAATCCTAATTTGGTTTAGAGATGATTCTTCTGCCCCCTAGCTGAGTATAGAGAGACATGGAAGAGGTGGTCATCACTGATATATCCCTTTAACAATGTAAACTACGCTTTGGTCCTATTAGTGCTAACACAATTTCTATTGGTGCAAAATGGAATGCTATGCTCCACTATTTGACAATAATGCCTTGTGATCTGGAGAGCAGTATTTTGCATCTTCCCAATAGTCCAAATGTGGAATCCGTACCCTTGCTGATATCATGGACAGCAATGGTTTGAGAACATTCCATACACATTACGAATCAAATCATTTTTTATGTATTTACAATTTAGGTCAGCTATGCTGGACTGTGGAGTCCCTTGGGAAACCCAACTACCGACCACCCAATGATGAGATTTTTACATTATCTGCGATGGTGACATGTTGGTTGGGCGGGGTTGGGAGAACGAGATGAAAGGTTGGGGCCAACTTCTTTTTTATTTCATTTTCCTGTTTATACTGAATTTATTATTACTTAAACTTGAGTGGGAGCCTATGGGTAATGGACAATGTACCTGTAACCTACCGAACAAAAATAATACACTGTAGAATGTGCAGTTATTAAGCATTTTAACAGGTCCTTATTGTAAAACGTTCTCCATTGCTTACATGGCTAAATATTTTATTTCGGAAGAGGTTTTATTTTGTAGGTTATGTAATTCCAGTTCTAGAGCACATTAGATATGATATTCTAGATACTACAGAGGGACAACTGAATAGTAGTAGTTGTATAAAGCCATTGCATCCTGGTGAACCACAGGAGTTGTAGAGGGTATTCATTATTGTATTTACTGGGTGTATGAAGTATACTTACTTCCGCAGCCTTTGCCATCCTCCTCCAGTAGCTGTGCCTCAGGGCAGATGCAGTAGTAGGATCCTGGTGTGCTGACACACTGGTGCTCACAGCCATGCACCACTGTGTTACACAGGTCAAGATCTGTGGAGGACAAACACACATGGAGAGACTGACAAACTGAGGGGCAGTGGATGAGAAGTGTGTAGTGTCATAGGTTATGTCCGGGATCAATGGAACACGATGGGGGATAGCACAATGACACTGTTGTTGGCAACCATTCAAAAAAGCTGATACTAACAAAGTGCACATTTATCACATTTCTAAGAGGCTTACATTGTGGTCACTAAAATCTGATTGAAAAATAATATTTGGCTGTTTCTGCTACATAACATTTAGAAGTTGTACTTTTCTGGTGTAGAAAAATATTTGCTAAATGCTAACTACTGTTCGGATAAGCTGGTAGCAAAACTAGCCAGTAATTGCATCTGGTTACCAATGTAGTTAAAGATTAACTACATGTCTTAAAGGCAACTCAATGTTATTTGATTGTGACCAACAGCACAGACCTGGGTTCAAATAGAATTTGTGTTGTTAGGAATACTTTAGTTGCTTTTGATTGAGCACGCTTGGAGCACTTCAACCAATGACATAGTCCCAAATGTGCAAACTGGCACTCCTGGCAGGCTCAATCAAACACTAAAACTATTACAAAGAAAACACATATTATTTGAACCCAGTTCTGATAAAAAATATAAACAAAATCCTGTTGTGTGCAAGCAATAAGGACAGAACATATCCTTATGCTTGATAAATACAGGATAGTATGTAGATTTGTTGAGTACGCAATGTTCACCACAAATCTCACGCAGCAGCCGCCTCAAATACGCTGTTGTATACATCTGTCCCTATGCATTCTACTGTTTGGCCTGATGATGGCCTCACTAACTTGAGTTTGAAGTGTTGCATTCACAGGTGAAGGTGCCTGAGGAGGGGATACAGATCTGCTTACAGTCATGCTTCCCCTCAGCACACAGGTATATCATTGTATCATAAAAACAGATACACTGATTACAGCTTGAAGGGAAGGTTGTGGTTCCATGCCCAGGATTCTTCTATTGTTTGAGACCTTCTATACCAACTTGGACTCTCAAGTATTCCTAAGGAAGATCATTCTTCTTGGGGATTGTATTGCCAGGGTCGGCCAGGACCACAACATTTGAAGAGGCATGATTAGAAAGGTGTCAGCAATACCAGCTCAAATGGAGCTATTCTCCTAACCAAATTTGTAGAACCTGTTCTTGTCATCTTCAATCAGAAAAACAAATTCAAAACGTTCTGGATGCATCCACACAATGGCATATCATTGGCTATGTCATTGTCTGAGGTAAGGATTGTTGTGTCGTGAACATCCCAAGAGCGATGACGAGTCCTGACAACTTTTGGAAAGGACAGATCATCCCTTGATCCACTCCATTATGTCCATTAGATTAATGAATATGCCACTTCTTCCATGCCACCAAGGCATTATACAAACCCAGTTACTGTAGCCCAAACCCATTCCGCTCCAAAGATGGACAAAAGCTGCTGAAGGATGATGAATCAATGAAATCCTGGTGGAGAGAACACCAAGAAGCACCGTTCAACTCATGAAGGTACACATGGGTGAATCACCTAGCAAGCAGGACGTACAAGATGCCACCCAGAAGGTAAGAAATGACAAGGCCACATACATGATCCTGAGAGCTCTTACACCACATACTGTACATGCCTTGCTCTTGTACGAGAATACAATTCCCACACAAATCAAGGACGCCCTGATTGTTACCATCTTTTAAAAAGGAGGTTAAAAAAGTATGTTCTTTCTCCTTTCCACCACTAGGAAAATAAAGACTCCTACTCCTCCCAGAATCACATTGCGGCTTTCGTACAACCAGAGGCACAACAGACATGCAAGGAGCAAAAGCAAACAATTTACATGGCCTTTATGACCTTACAAAAATATTTGAATCTATGAACTATGATACCCTTTGGCTGACAAACTCACCAGGGTACTGTAATCAGTAACAGTGGTGCTAAAAAGTAACCCTTTAAGATGAAACCTGGGGTGAAACTGGATCGTTGCCCCCACCCATTCTTCATTGCTGCCATCTTTCACCTTAAAGCTCAAATCTCTTTCAGGGAGTCCAAACCTAAATAAATTCAAGACAAACAGCAAATAGGTTTTCATCATGGAGCTCCGGTATACACATGACAATGCCATCACTACCCACTTGGAAGAACACATACTTGGCATCCTGGATGCCTTTGCAAAGGCGTACACAGTCCTAGGTCTGGCACTAAACATAAAAAAGACACCAAGCCCGACTTGACAAGGCAACACCGCCCAAAACAATACGTGTTGGCAATACCAGACAACACAGGCCACAACGATATATATTGACAATATCACCCCCGTAAATGTGGATCACTTTCAATACCTTGGCAGCTTTCTCTCCTCTAAAGCTAAAATAGAAGTGGAAATACACCACTGCCTAAGATGTGTCAGTGGAGCATTTGCCAGACTGGGGAAATTAGTGTTTGATTATGGTGCTATTCAGGTCACAACTTAAGTCCTCATCTACAAAGCTGTAGTTCTTCCAACCCTACTGTATGGGGAAACCAAGACCACGTACAGTAAGCACCACCAAAGATTCCTCTGCAAAATCATGAGGATCAGCTGGGAAGACAGGCACACCAACACCTGTGTCCTGAAGGAGGCAAACATTAAACCATTGTAAGTCTAAGCCCTTGGTTCGTAATATCTACTAAGCTAACATATGGAATTGTTTTAAGATGGACATAGGATGGATCGTTTAGCTATTTGATTTGGAATTTTTTGTAGGTATACAAAAAAAAGATTTAAAAAAAAGATTTGATAAAATATTGAATTTGGCCTTTACTGTTATGTGAATAACACATTTATAAAACAGACAGTAAAAAATAAATAATGAGGAATAAGGTTTTGAAGTGTCTGTCTTATATCTAGGAGATATATATACTGTATAAGCAACTCAGGATGTTTTATATATATATTTTTTTTTTTTTGACCCAAATTTACCCACTTTGGTTATGGAACTTCTTACACCTACAGTGATTGTCTATAATGGTAACTTGAGTTGTTTTTGATTGAGCTTGGCCGGCGCAATGGAAGCAATGATATAGTCCAAAAAGTACAATCCATCAATCCTACATTCCAGGTAGGCTGAATCAGACAATCAAAAGTATTTGAAAGAAATCTTACTATTTGAACCCAGTTCTGCTGAGAGATTTGAACAAAATCCTGTTGTGTAGAAGTAATAAGGATGGGGGAAAAAATATATTTATCTTCCTTTAAAGCTGCAATATATAACTTTTTGGGGCAAATGTGAGTTATAGCTCTGTCATTCTCATTGAAAGCAAGTCTAAGAACCGGTAAATGTTCTGTGTGCTATTTCTATGCTTCCCCTTCTTAGGTTGAGTTTTTTACGTCTTTTACATTCGGTTTTGTACACCAGTCTCAAACAGCTGAAAATACAATATTTTGGGTTATATTAAAATATAGTTCACAGTGGTTTAGATGGTACAATGATTCTCTACATACATTGCTTGTTTTGTCACAAACTGAAATTAGGCAAAATATTCAAATTTTAGCAACCAGAAAATGGCAGAGAAATTTCTACATATTCCACATTTAATTTGTAAAAACGTTGTTGCTGTTGTTGTTTTGAAGCATGGATTTCCAGTATTCCAATTTTAAAGATTGAGCTCAAAATTGATTAACACAGAGGAAAGTTAAGATTTGTTCCACTTGTAATGATCACAACAAAACTCTCACCCAGCAGCTGGCTCAAATACGATGTTGGGGAAATCTGCCACTAGCTAAATGCATTATATTGTTTAGCCTGATGATGGCCTCACTAACTTGTGCAGGTCTTCTTGTCAGCGAGTTCCTGAGTTCCTGAGATGCCGTCTGGAGCTTACGCTCCTGGTAGGGTCACCCGTGGCGGTAAGGTCGGAAGTTACAGACAAAGTGTGATCCAACAAAAACCTTAACTGCAGAGCAGGCAGAATATAAAGGTCACAATGGTTGTAAAGGTGGAGGAAGACTGCAGTAGCGAGAGGTCACCAGTCGTCATGGGCTCCATGCCAAGGTCAGAAAGCAAACGTTTTAGTTTTGGAGCCTGGAACGTGCAAACTCTGATGAACAATGCAACC
Source organism: Salvelinus sp. IW2-2015 (assembly GCF_002910315.2). NCBI lineage: Eukaryota > Metazoa > Chordata > Actinopteri > Salmoniformes > Salmonidae > Salvelinus > Salvelinus sp. IW2-2015. Next base: position 1,815,373 of record NC_036851.1, on the reverse strand, counting down.
AGGGATCAACCTGAGAGATGAACTGCGATCATTCCAAGAGAACTGAATTGATATTGGATTCACAGTGCTGCCCTCGCCGAAACCCAACTGGCAGATGAAGGGCATCTGAAGGAAGACAAAGGCAGCTACACCTTCTTCTGAAACGGTAAACCAGCTGATTATGGGGTTCATGGGGTTTGGCTGGGACCACAACAGTTGAAGAGGCACAATTGAAAAGTAAGGTACCGGCAATACCAACTAAATTTTGTTATTCTCCTAACCAAATGCAATACACTCCTCTGTCAGATGAATCAATCTAATCCCGGTGTAGAGAACTAATAACATTTTGTTTACCTCCATTTGCTTCTTCTGTAAACGCTCTCATGGCCATGTGGTTAATGCTAAGGATTTTTAATTTTAATTTAATTTAATTATTATTTATTATTTCATTTTATTTAACAAGGTAGGCCAGTTGAGAACAAGTTCTCATTTACAACTGCGACCTGGCCAAGATAAAGCAAAGCAGTTTGACAAAAACAACAACACAGAGTTACACATCGGATAAACAAACGTACAGTCAATAACACAATAGAAAAAGCTATATACAGTGTGTGCAAATGCAGTAAGATTCGGAAGGTAAGGCAATAAACAGGCCATAGTGGCGAAATAAATAATTACAATGTATGTGTGCAAGTAGGGATACTGGGGTGCAAAAGAGCAAAAATAAATAACAATATGGGGATGAGGTAGTTGGGTGGGCTATTTACAGATGGGCTGTGTACAGGTGCAGTAATCGGTAAGTTGCTCTGACAGCTGATGCTTAAAGTTAGTGAGGGAGATATAAGTCTCCAGCTTCAGTGATTTTTGCAATTCGTTCCGGTCATTAGCAGCAGAGAACTGGAAAGAAAGGCGACCAAAGGGGGTGTTGGCTTTGGGGATGACCAGTGAAATATACCTGCTGGAGTGCGTTCTACGGGTGGGTGTTGCTATGGTGACCAGTGAGCTGAGATAAGGTGGGGCTTTACCTAGCAAAGACTTATAGATGACCTGGAGCCAGTGGGTTTGGCAACGAATATGAAACGAGGGCATACAGGTCGCAGTGGTGGGTAGTATATGGGGCTTTGGTGACAAAACGGATGGCACTGTGATAGATTACATCCAATTTGCTGAGTAGAGTGTTGGAGGCTATTTTGTAAATGACATTGCCGAAGTCAAGGACCGTTAGGATAGTCAGTTTTATGAGGGTATGTTTAGCAGCATGAGTGAAGGAGGCTTTGTTGCAAAATAGGAAACCGATTTTAGATTAATTTTGGATTAGAGATGCTTAATGTGAGTCTGGAAGGAGAGTTTACTGTCTAGCCAGACACCTAGGTATTTGTAGTTGTCCACATATTCTAAGTCAGAACCATCCAGAGTAGTGATGCTAGTCGGGCGGGCGGGTGCGGGCAGCGATCGGTTGAAGAGCATGCATTTGGTTTTACTAGCATTTAAGAGCAGTTGGAGGCCACGGAAGGAGTGTTGAATGGCATTGAAGCTTGTTTGGAGGTTTGTTAACACAGTGTCTAAAAAAGGGCCAGAAGTATCATTGATATATACTGAGAAAAGAGTCACCCCGAGAATCGAACCCTGTGGCACCCCCATAGAGACTGCCAGAGGTCTGGACAACAGGCCCTCTGATTTGACATACTGAACTCTATCTGAGAAGTAGTTGGTGAACCAGGCGAGGCAATCATTTGAGAAACCAAGGCTATTGAGTCTGCCGATAAGAATGCGGTGATTGACAGAGTTGAAAGCCTTGGCCAGGTTGATGAAGACGGCTGCACAGTACAGTCTTTTATCGATGGCGGTTATGATATCGTTTAGGACCATTATCGGCGTGGCTGATGTGCACCCATGACCAGCTCGGAAACCAGACTGCATAGCGGAGAAGGTACGGTGGGATTCGAAATGGTCGGTGATCTGTTTGTTAACTTGGCTTTCAAAGACTTTAGAAAGGCAGGGCAGGATAGATATGGGTCTGTAACAGTTTGAGTCTAGAGTGTCTCCCCCTTTGAAGAGGGTGGCTGACCACGGCAGCTTTCCAATCTTTAGGGATCTCAGACGATACGAAAGAGAGGTTCAACAGGCCAGTAATAGGGCTTGCAACAATTGCGGCGGAACATTTTAGAAAGAGAGGGTCCAGATTGTCTAGCCCAGCTGATTTGTAGGGGTCCAGATTTTGCAGCTCTTTCAGAACCTCAGCTATCTGGATTTGGGTGAAGGAGAAGCGGGGGGGGCTTGGGCAAGTTGCTGCGGGGTGTGCAGAGCTGTTGGCCGGGGTAGGGGTAGCCAGGTGGAAAGCATGGCCAGCCGTAGAAAAATGCTTCTTGAAATACTTATCGGTGGTGACAGTGTTTCCTAGCCTCAGTGCAGTGGGCAGCTGGGAGGAGGTGGTCTTATTCTCCATGGACTTTACAGTGTTTGTTATACAGGATGCAAATTTGTGCTACAGGATGCAAATTTCTGTTTGAAAAAGCTAGCCTTTGCTTTTCTAACCGACTGTGTATAATGGTTCCTAACTTCCCTGAAAAGTTGCATATTGCGGGGGCTTTTCGATGCTCATGCAGTACACCACAGGATGTGTTTGTGCTGGTCAAGGGCTATGTCTGTTCTTAGTTCTACATTTTTTGAAAGGGGCATGCTTATTTAAGAATGTTTAATATTACGATTATTTATTTGAAATGCGCGCCCTCCAATTTCACTGGATGTTAATGACAGGTGTCCCGCTAGGGGGACGCCTAGCCTTACTAGCACACAGCTCAGACACCCATGCATACCCCACAAGACATGCCAACAGAAGACTCTTCACAATCCCCAAGTCCAGAACAGACTATGGGAGGCACACAGTACTGCATAGAGCCATGACTACATGGAACTCTTTTGCACATCAGGTAAATTATGCAAGCAGTAGAGTCAGATACAAAAAACAGATATAAATACACCTTATGGAACAACGGGGACTGTGAAGAGACACACCCAGGCACAGACACACGCATACACATACTAACACATTTACTCTACACACACGTACACATGGATTTTGTATTGTAGATATGTGGTAAAGGCCTGAGGGCACACACTTAATGTGTTGTGAAATGTAATGTCATGTAATATTTTTTATTGATTATAACTTCCTTAATGTTGTTGGACCCCAGGACGAGTGCTAAATGGGGATCCTTAATACTGTAGCGACCCGCATAGACAGCTGTGTGTTATGTGTTAGACTATTAGTTGGTTGTGTGGTACTTACCAGTACCCTGTGTTCGCGGGGTCTGACATGCCAATCAACCTGCTATCTGCCAATCACGGGAATGCCTGGAATGTTCTGATGCCGGGCTTCCTGGTGGTTGGCGGAGTGGCGTGAAGGGGGGTTGGGCAGGGGATGGAGCATTGGAAGTTACGACCAGGTTTAGCCATTGTTCTCTCTCTTATGTCTGGTCTTCACAAAAGAAGGTCACGGTTGTTCTATAGGGTATCCTTCATTTATTTGGGGTGGGCTACGGCCAACAGTAGCCTGTGTGAATTTGGGTTAATAAACCGTAAATTCATAAACTCAATGCTCTGTCTGGACAATTGTTCCTTTATGATCTAGTCAGGTCATTACAATAAATACAGTTGTGTCAAGTTGTCTGGATGTCCTTTGTTTGGTGGACCATTCTTGAAACACAGACACATTTTTAATGTGTCTCTTCCCCTTCATCTACACTGATTAAAGTGGATTTAACAAGTGACATCAATAAGGGATCATAGCATTCACCTGGTCAGTCTGTCATGGAAAAAGCAGGTGTTCTTAATATTTTGTGCACTCATTAGAATATTGGCCTACTGCAGCATAGTAGGCCTATAATATGCTACACCAAAAACACCTCCTCAGTCATTTGATTGAAAAAAAAACAGGCCTACAAGAAACTCTAATAATTTGTTAACATCATCTGCTTTAATTATTTCGCAAAACAGTTATTCAAGGAGATCTAAATGCATATTCAAATGAAACTGACATTAAAAATGGCCTACTTTGAAATTAGGTATGCTTAGCTAGTTTTTTGAGTTATTAAAAATAGAAAATGTTCTTGAGACAAGATGTGTGGGCATATAGGCAGATGTTGCAATAGGAGGTTGAATTCTATAATGATATTCAATCTGTGGGTACAAACTTTGATTGAGAAATGATTGTCATTTAATTATATTTTTTTGCGCTCCCTCACCTAAAAAAATAGCACTACACCACTGCTCCTTGGCTATAGAAGATTGTAGCGCAGCCAAATATATCCCACATGCATCACAGTCATGTCTTTCCCCAGAATTTTAAAGCATTGCAGACTAAAGCGTTATAAATTGTTTTATATAAATCAGGTCCATTTAATTTTTATTAAAATCAATTATATCAGTTGCTAGCTTTGGATCCCAGGAAGAGTGCAGCAGGTAATGGGGAAGTAGGGGTGCTGAGGGTGCTGCAGCACCCCCTGAAAATCAGAATACATTTTTCAATTAAATTCAATTAATTTTTTTCTCACAAAAGTAGTGCACTAGCCGTTTACTTTATTAGCCGTCTGTAGTGCAGGGGGAAAGTTTTTTTTACAGCGCTGCAATATATCTCAGTTTATTGCATAAATCGTACATACATTGGATTGCAATGCTGGTGCGATAAAATAATCCAGTCCAGTGTAATTACAGTGTAGGCTAATCCAAGAGTTGCAACCAGCAGGGAGCTACAAAGGAAGGAGCAAGACCTTGGTCAGCTCCAGAGGGCTAGAGAGGCCAAGGTGAGTCAGCACCATGGACAGCTCTACAGGCACCAACTAGGGCTGATGATTCAATACCAATACTACTCAGTCCAGGTGCTTCAACCAATTGGCACCTGGAATTGGTCCACCTGTCGTTCGCTACCTCAAATTAGTATAAGTAGAGGTGCAGTCACTTGGGCGGTCCGAGGAGCGACCCAAGCATGACCTAAGAGGCCTTTCAGTTGTATTTCTCCCCTCCCTGTTCCTCCAACCTTAATTAAAGAACAACTTTTGTTTGAGCACCGCAAAACGATCTCCCGCTGTCTTATTTTATTGTGAGTTTCACCTCTGACTCCCCTGGGCTGCCACATATGACACAATGTAAATGGAGAAGAAGGCTAAAACATGATCAGCACAGATTGGCAGATCAAAATAGCGTCACGAAGGTTTCGGGGGAAAAGAGTGGTGCTGTCATTCAGGGTATTTTATTGTGTTCGTAATGAGCACGGGATGGTTGCATTTTGGCTTCTGTTCAGATGGATGAAGCCAGCGGGGAACACATGCAGCATACAGACACCGCTGCTACAGACATACCACAGATCTTACTTGCAGTGGTGTGCTATATTTTTAGGCAAGGGAGTGCAAAAAAATAAGTAAATGAAGTCATAATTTCCTCAAATATTTGTATCGACAGATGTAGCCTATTGAATAGCCTATCATTACAGGGCTCCCCAACCCTGTTCAGGGAGTGCTACCATACTGTAAAGTTTAATTCCAACCCCAGTTGTAACTAACCCGATCCATCTTAGAAAATAGCTAATTATTAGAATCAGGTGTGTTAGATTAGGGTTGGAATGAAAACCTACAGGTAGGGCGGCCAACTCTAGGAAGAGTCTTGGTGGTTCCAAACTTCTTCCATTTAAGAATGATGGAGGCCACTGGGTTCTTGGGGAACTTCAATGCTGCAGAATATTTTTGGTACCCTTCCCCAGATCTGTGCCTCGACACAATCCTGTCTCTGAGCTCTACAGACAATTCCTTCGACCTCAAGGCTTGGTTTTTGCTCTAACATGCACTATCAACTGTGGGACCTTTATATAGACAGGTGTGTGCCTTTCCAAATCATGTCCAATCAATTGAATTTACCAAGGAAGATCAATGTAAACATGTTACATCTGAGCTCAATTTAGAGTCTCATAGCAAAGGGTCTGAATACTTATGTTAATAAGTTATTTTTGTTTTTTAAATTCAATAACTTTGCAAAAATGTCAAAAAACTGTTTTTGCTTTGTTATTATGGGGTATTGTGTGTAGATCAATTTTAGAATAAGGCTGTACAGTAACAAAATGTGGAAAAAGGTCTGAATACTTTCCGAATGCACTGTACACAAGTGGGGGCTCCTCAGAGGAGGAAGGGGAGGACCATCCTGAATTTCAGAAGAAATACATTTGTGAAACATTATCCTTTTTAGATAAAACTATACTAAATATACTCACATCACCAAATAATTTATTAAAACACTGTTTTTCAATGGTCTACAGTAGCCTCAACAGCACTCTGTAGGGTAGCACCATAGCGTAGCCGGAGAACAACTAGTTTCCATTCTCCTCTGGGTACATTGACTTCAATACAAAACCTAGGAGGCTCATGATTCTCAAACCCTTCCATAGACTTGCACAGTAATTATGACAACTTCTGGAGGACATCCTCCAACCTATCAGAGCTTCTGCAGCATGAACTGACATGAACTAATGAATCTAGTTCTGAAAGCATAAGCTACAGCTAGCTAGCACTGCAGTGCATAAAATGTGGTGAGTAGTTGACTTAAAGAGAGAGAAAGACAATAGTTTAACAGTTTTGAACAAAAAAATGAAGGAAAAGCAAGAGAGAGACCTAGCTATATTTCTATTTTGTTTCACGTTCACTTACTTAGTAAGCGAATGCAGCTAGCTAGCTTAGCCTACTCAAACACCCGGCTCAAACAGAGAGGTACGCTATGTTACCTAGCTGGTTATGGCTATCCAACACTGGAACACTTCCAAGTCAAGGTAAGCTTTTAGTTTTAATAATTTATTGCTACTGGGACCCACAAGTGTAACTGCTAAACTTCTGGTTAACTGTATGATTTACTGCATGATTGTAGCGGGTTTACTAACGCTTTAGTTCTAATAGCTATGTTGACTTGGTGTTAGCTAATATAGTGATGATGTAGGCTGTGTGTAGCAGTTTAGCGGTTATGATATGAAGGTTTGTTGGAAAGGTTTTTTCGCCTGGTCACAGACAGCTGATGTGTTGTGCACTGAAGTCCACAAGCGAAGGGAAAAGGTGAAAAGAGAAGAACTCCTAGATGCGAGAAGGAAGTATCCAATGATCAAAGGGATCATGCAGTTTGTATGTGGCTGCTATGACAGTGAACTGTGTTTGTGTTTGATCAAGGGTGTATTCATTCTGCCAATTTGGTTGAAAATAATGTATTAAACAGAAGCAAACTGAACGAAACAGGGATAAACAATAGAAACTCTTGTTTGCAAGTGTTAGACTTATGATTACACCCTAGATCAGCTAGCTGCAGACAAGATTGTGCAAGGCAGTATTGAATGTGTCAATGTCTGTCACCTTGATTACTCAAATTTCGCTGGACCTGTGCACCTATGTTGTAAACTTTCATTCATAGGCTAGGTTGTAGTAACCTCATGCTGGTTATAAGGAACATTTTAGTATCATGTAGTAAACCTATCGATGTTAAAATGAGCTGGGTGAATGGAATATGAATGACAGTCATCCAATATGCTGTAATAGAAATAAGGCCATGCTCATAAAAAATAAATAATTGTCCTCCCTCATTTTAAACGGCACCGACCGCCACCCATATACACCATCCCAGCAGCGCAAAAGCTCGGGGCTGAAGTACATTTTCTTAAAAATATAACTTTGCCCTGTGCTTCTATGAGCATGCTCTTCATATAGCCTAGGCCTATAGCCTATAGTATAAGTTATGGATCATTTTATTGAGACCACACTAGGCAAACTTGATATTGCACAACCAGCAGAAAATCAGGGATGAGGGTCATCATCGGACACACATGAGATACTATGATAAGCAACTAATTCTCAAACCCTGAGCAATATAACATTTAAATCGATTACAAATTACATAACCCTACCCTGGACTAAATTTAAAAAAATACAAAAACTTCCCCTTGACTGAAATTGAAAAAGCATGACCCTCCCACATTTTCCTCCGGGTAACTATTGTGTACATTTTGATCTCTCGCTAGCGATTTACTTTGACTATATATCCATAACACATTCATTACACATCCGTAAGCATTTCATGTACGTGTTACAACAGATCCCAACCACATTATTAAAAGGTTAATGAAATATATTAATAGAACCTTTTCCAGTACACGACACACTGACTTCACACACAGATGCGCGCGACTTTTGGCTGCAGTAAGAAAACCATCGCCAACTGCGCCCATTCAACATAGTCTCGATTTACATTTTTATTACTTCTAAAATGCTTGAACAGTCTCTAAGATTATATTTGGTTGTGCTCTTTACAAAATAACTATCTGGGATGCAGCAGTTGTTAGTTGGAATGCTAACCCTCATTGACATTGACTAGCTTTTTTGATACAGCCTAAGAGCCATTTTACTGGTTGAAGTTTAATATTAAGCAGGACAATCATACGAGCCTTAAAGTCCAATTATAATCCAAAAGTAGTGTTCAATGCACTCATAAGCAACATGTAAATAGAGGCTTTTTTTGCTGGCGTTCTGTAAGAACTCCCGTGTTCTTCCACCAACTTGCACGAATTGCCCTCATTTGGCAAAAACTAATGTCGACATTTAATAAATGCATTTCTAAAGCTTCCCCCAAAAAATGAAAATGGTAAGGGGATGCCAAGATGGAGACACTGTGGCTTCAACACAGCGCCTCCTATCAGTCATCTAGTGTATATAGTTTAGAAATCATTGGTCTCGTTCCGACTCCTTACTATGGGACACAGTGCCCCCTATCAGTCATCTAGTATATATAGTTTAGAAATCATTGGTCTCGTTCCGTTCATTACTATGGGACACAGTTATATCGATTTTCAAAATTGATGTTGCAAATTATAATGTCTAGATGCTTTTTACAGTGGTGATTAAGTTTATAAATTGCATGGCTGGGCAGGGGGTCTGTAAAAGTAGTAGTAGGAGTAGTGCTTGCTTGGTAACAACATAAATGGTGGCACTTTTTCTGAATGTACTCGCCATGTGGATGGTATTTAGTGTATCATGGGCAGGATAAACAGATCTTTTATTATCACATACACCAGATAGTTCTAGTGAAAAGTGTGGTCTTACAGGGTCAGCCATAGTAGTACGGCGCCACTGGAGCAAATTAGGGTTAAGTGCCTTGCTCAAGGACACATCAACAGATCAGTGTTGCCAACTATTTTTCAGTGAGATCTGCTATTGGCTCCTTGATTTGTCCCAGAAGTCACTAGATAGCATTTTGAATTTGTCGCTAGAATCTTATACCCATAAAAGTCTCTGGAGGGGTCTGAAAACTCGCTAAATATAGCAACTAAGTTGCTAAATTGGCAACACCGTAACAGATTTTTCACCTTGACGGCTCAGGTATTCAAACCAGCAACCTTTTGGCTACTGGCCCAACACTCTAACCGCTAGGCTACCTGCTGCCCTAGACTATAACATTAGGTCTAACAATGGGAATTCCAAAACACCCGTTGTATAAATAAGCATCATTTTCAAAAATTTCAAAATGAGATTTGGCCTTTTGGCATATACGATAACAATGGTATGGCAGAAGCACACTTTTCAGAACAGTCATAATGATGACACTACTCTATCATTGTAATGATGCATCTATTAAGATGCCTAAATATGAACTCTTGCATAGCATGATATGAATGCGATATAGATATGCTATGGATATATTTCATGAATCTTTAATAATGTGGTTGGGGCATGTTATAACATGTTCATTAAACACGTATAGATTACCAATCATTTTGATTGATTGACATTTTAGCACAGATTTTCACTATTCATATTTTAAAGGCGGGTCTCAGGCTTGATTAATATGGAACAGTATGTAGATTTGTTGTGCTCACAGTGATCACTGCAAACCTTAACAAGCAGCCACCTTAAATATGCTGTTGGATAAATCTGCTCCCAGCTAAATACATTCTACTGTTTGGCCTCACTAACTTGTGCAGGTCTTCTTGTCATTGTTGAGAGTGTAGCCAGCGTTGCAGTTGCAGGTGAAGGCGCCTGGCGAGGCGATACAGATCTGTTCACAGTCATGCTTCCCCTCACCACACAGGTCCATCACTGTGTTTCATAAAAAACAGAGACACTGATTACTGCATGGCTGTGGTTTCATGTACAGAATACAGTTCACTAAGGTACACACACATTATGCATTATCATGCAGTTATTGTAAGGAGTTATGACAGTCTTAAAATGTCTTATCATTCCATAATGATCCTGAGGTAAAATCTTTTGAGTCGTGTTGAAAAATTGCCAGACAGGAGATATCATGTGTTGACTGTAAAACAGTATGAACTCATACATGCTTATAACTAATATTAATTTATTACGCGTGTGCACCTTAGGTGAAGTGATACCCATTTACTTCATACTGGCAGTCCAACTTACTACTGATCATCCTAACCATCTTGAACGTTATGCGGATTTGAGGATCAGCTGAGAAAAATCGTCCGGCAGTCAGTCTAATGTACTATCTGACTGTTTTCCGTTTGAGTTATTGTATTTAAAAATATATACATATATTTCACCTTTATTTAGCCATGTAGGCTGGTTGAGCACAAGTTCTCATTTACAACTGCGACAATGATGCAAAAGTATTCATCCCCCTTGAAGTTTTTCCTATTTTGTTGCATTACAACCTGTAGTTTAAATCGATTTTATTTGGATTTCATGTAATTGACATACACAAAATAGTCCAAATTGGTGAAGTGAAATAAAAAAATTACTTGTTTAAAACCTGTTTGGGATAGGGGGCAGCATTTTTCACGTTTGGATGAAAAGCGTGCCCAGAGTAAACTGCCTGCTATTCAGTCCCAGTTGCTAATATATGCATATTATTAGTACATTTGGATAGAAAACACTCTAAAGTTTCTAAAACTGTTTGAATGATGTCTGTGAGTATAACAGAACTCATATGGCAGGTGAAAACCTGAGAAAAATCCAACCAGGAAGTGGGAAATCTGAGGTTTGTAGTTTTTCAACTCATCGCCTATCGAATATACAGTGGGATATTGGTCATATTGCACTTCCTAAGGCTTCCACTAGATGTCAACAGTCTTTAGAACCTTGTTTGATGCTTCTACTGTGAAGGAGGGGGGAATGAGGGCTCTTTGAGTCAGTGGTCTGGCAGAGTGCCACGAGCTGGTCATGCGCGTTCACGTGAGAGTTAGACCTGCGTTCCATCGCATTTATACAGACAAAGGAATTCTCCGGTTGGAACATTATTGAAGATTTATGTTAAAAACATCCTAAAGATTGATTCATACTTCGTTTGACATGTTTCTACGAACTGTAATATGACTTTTCGTCAGAACTTTCGCATGGACTTGCCGGCGCGTCGTGAGTTTGGATTGTGTAATGAACGCGCGAACAAAAAGGAGGTATTTGGACATAAATGATGGACTTTATGGAACAAATCAAACATTTATTGTGGAACTGGGATTCCTGGGAGTGCATTCTGATGAAGATCATCAAAGGTAAGTGAATATTTATAATGCTATTCTGACATCTGTTGACTCCACAACATGGCGGATATCTTTATGGCTTGTTTAGGCTCTGAGCACTGTACTCAGATTATAGCATGGTGTGCTTTTTCCGTAAAGTTTTTTAAAAAATCTGACAGAGCGGTTGCATTAAGGAGAAGTTTATCTAAGGTTCCATGTATAATACTTGTACCTTTCATCAATGTTTATTATATAGTATTCTGTAAATTGATGTGGCTCTCTGCAAAATCACTGGATGTTTTGGAGGCAAAACATTACTGAACATAACGCGCCAATGTAAACTGAGATTTTTGGACCTAACATAATGATATGTTGTGCTTTCATCGTAAAGCCTTTTTTAAACCGGACACTGTGGTGGGATTAACAACAAGTTTATCTTTAAAATGGTGTAAAATACTTGTATGTCTGAGGAATTGTAATTATGAGATTTCTGTTGTTTTGAATTTGGCGCCCTGCACTTTCACTGGCTGTTGTCATATCGATCCCGTTAACTGTGCCGGTGCCCAGTCCAGGCAAGGCGGTCAGCCCAGCTCCATGGCCGGAGCCTTCCTCTGCCCAGTCCAGACACGGCGTCCAACTCAGCTCCAGGGCCAGAGCCCTCTGTACCGGTGCCCAGTCCAGGCACGGCGTTCAGCCCAGATCCATGGCCGGAGCCTTCCTCTGCCCAGTCCAAACACGGCGTCCAACTCAGCTCCAGGGCCAGAGCCCTCTGTACCGGTGCCCAGTCCAGTTACGGCGTTCAGCCCGGCGCTATGGTCGGATCCAGGGTCTGGGGAGGGGCTAGGACCCGCACCGGAGCCGCCCACCGACACTAGTCACCCCCCTAACCCCCCCCATTTGGTTTCAGGTTTTKYKGCSGKWGTSCGCMGSYWYSKKRRKGGGGAKTACTGTCACGCCCTGACCATAGAGAGCCCTTGTTTCTCTATGGTGTAGTAGGTCAGGGCGTGACTAGGGGGTGTTCTAGTTTAAATTTTCTATGTTGGTGTTTTGTATGGTTCCCAATTAGAGGCAGCTTGTAATCGTTGCCTCTAATTGGGGATCATATTTAAGTAGCCATTTTTCCCACCTGTGTTTGTGGGATATTGTTTGTGTTTAGTTGCCTGTGTGCACGTCATGACTTCACGTTTCGTTGTTTCTTTATTGTTTTGTTTGTTTCACGGAGATTAAAAATATGTGGAACTATACTCACGCTGCGCCTTGGTCCGCTCATTACGATGATCGTGACAGACCCTAAGCATACTGCTAAAGCAACACTCGAGTTGTTTAAGGGGAAACATTGAAATGTCTTGGAATAGCCTAGTCAAAGCCCAGACCTCAATCCAATTGAGAATCTGTGGTATGACTTAAAGATTGCTGTACACCAGCGGAACCCATTCAACTTGAAGGAGCTGGAGCAGTTTTGCCTTGAAGAATGGGCAATGATCCCAGTGGCTAGATGTGCCAAGCTTATTGAGACATACCCCAAGAGACTTGCAGCTGTAATTGCTGCAAAAGGTGGCTCCACAAAGTATTGCACGCTCAAGTTCAGTTTTTTTGTCTTATTTCTTTTTTGTTTCACCCCAAAAAATATTTAGCATTTTCAAAGTGGTAGGCATGCTGTGTAAATCAAATGATACAACACCCCCAAAAATCTATTTTAATTCCAGGTTGGAAGGCAACAAAATAGGAAAAATGACACGGGGGGTGCATACTTTCGCAAGCCACTGTAATTGTAGACACGTCCGTCACAAATAAATAACAAAACAGTACAAAAATATTGATATTGCAAGTAGGCATTACCAGGAGATAATCGCAAACATTTATGCACGTATGCATGCGTGCATGTGATGTACCAATTGGAGAAATAAGCAATATACTTTTTTTAACAGATGTATGATGAAATAAATGAATAAAGGCTTCACTTCATGGGACCTATCTGTCAAAGAGCAGTTTGATCTTGAGACTTTCTTGAGTATTACTAGGCAAGTGACCATATCCAGTTGAGTCCAGTGTATTTTATTAAGTTAGAAAACTCAGTGAAAGTGAATTGGATAACAAAGATTTGGTTGGATAGCTTTTTTTGTTTGTTTGTTTTTAAGTATTGAGGAGTAACTACTGTAGGTCATACCGCTTATTGAGTTAGTGTTTATTAATCTAATGTTCGTTCAGAACATATGGCATGTATGGACTACCTGTAACAGTACACACAGATAATGGTTACCACTTTTTATGAACATCCAAATTAGAGTATTTTTCCCCCCATGTAAAATAAAACAGTTGTACACCCAAATGGCTATGTGTAGACTAATGTAAAAAACAACAACATTTTTGTCAATTAATCTTACATAGACTTCAATATTTGGGTTCAATAGCTGAAGCGTGCTCCTGGCTTTATAAAGATTCAATCCTCTTAAAGGCCCAGTGCAGTCAAAAATTTGATTTTTCTATGATTTATATATATTTCCACAATATGAGGTTGGAATAATACTGTGAAATTGATGATAATGCCCTTTTAGTGTAAGACCGCCTGAAATTTCAGCCTGTTTTGGTTGGATAGAGGTTTGGCCTGCCTTTTGACATCACCTGGCAGTAAATTAGCTAATAGATAAATGAGAGAGTTCCAAACCTCTGCCAATAACAGCTAGTTTTCAGTTTTCCTTTCCCCACTCAGACCACTCCCAGACAGTCCTAATAACATTCTTACTTGAGAAATTGCTCTTTGCTGTTTATTTTTAACCATTTTAATTGAAAACAATCACAGTAAGGTACTGTACTTAATTGTTACCCAGAAATGATTTGATATTGAGATAAAAACAGCTGCATTGGCCCTTTAAAGTGTGTAGAAACTTACTCTGGCAGGTCTTTCCATCCTCCTGGAGCGTGTATCCCTCAGCACAGCGGCAGAAATAGCCATTGAGTACATCCACACACTCATGCTGACAGCTGTGATTCCCAAACGAACAGTAGTCGATCACTGAAGGAAGGAAAATGCAAGAAAATTATATGCTTATAGAAATGAATTTATAATGCATAATATTAAATAATAATTCAATAATGCTCTTGATTGTATTTCTCACACATTTATGTAGTGCTAATGAAGGCTTTATGAAGGTTTTATGAAGGCTTCATAAGCTGCACGTCATTTAAAGCGGGACCCTTAAGTCTGTAGGAAATATTGCTTTAAGGTATATATTATGGGACTTGCTTGGCAAGCTTATGAGAAATATCCATATCTATGATAAACTGCTTTGTAAGGTCTATCTTAATGATCCCTTTGAATTATCATATTTCTGCATGAAAACAAGGGTGAGGAAATTAATGAATAATGTTTTTGAGTGGAAGTACAGTATACTTACAGTGGATTTTACAGTTAAAAAAGAAAATTAACTCACCCTTGTTTTCATGCAGAAATATGAGATTTCAAAGGGGTCATTAAGACAAATCTAACAAATCAGCTTATCACAGATATGCATATTTCTTTTGAACTTCTTGCAAATCTATTAAAAAAAACTTAAATATCACATTTACATAGGTATTCAAACCCTTTACTCAGTACTTTGTTGAAACATCTTTGGCAGCGATTACAGCCTCAAATATACCAGTCCCTGGTGCTGAAAAACATCGCACAGCATGATGCTGCCACCACCATGCTTCACCGTAGGGATGGTGCCAGGTTTCCTCCAGATGTGACAATTGGCATTAAGGCCAAAGAGTAAAATCTTGGTTTCATCAAACCAGAGAATCTTGTTTCTCATGGTCTGAGAGTCCGTTAGGTGCCTTTTGGCAAACTCCAAGCAGGCTGTCATGTGCCTTTTACTGAGGAGTGGCTTCCCTCTGGCCACTATATCCTAAAGGCCTGATTGGTGTAGTGCTGGTAAGCATTGAACGTAATTTCCAGTCGCAACTTAGACATGTTTCAACACCATAAAGCCCTCAAAGCTCATGACTAAGCTAAGGACCCAGGGACTAAACACCTCCCTCTACAACTGGATCCTGGACTTCCTGACGGGCCGCCCCCAGGTGGTAAGGGTAGGTAACAACACATCTGCCACGCTGATCCTCAACATTGGGGCCCCTCAGACGTGTGTGCTCAATCCCCTCCTGTACTCCCTGTTCACACATGACTGCATGGCCAAGCACGACTCCAACACCATCATTAAGTTTGCAGATGACACAACAGTGGTAGGCCCGATCACCGACATCGATGAGACAGCCTATAGGGAGGAGGTCATAGACCTGGCAGTGTGGTGCCAGGATAACAACCTCTCCCTCAATGTGATCAAGACAAAGGAGATGATTTTGGACTACAGGAAAAGGAGGACCGAGCCCACCCCCATTCTCATCGACAGGGCTGTAGTGGAGCAAGTTGATAGCTTCAAGTTCCTTGGTGTCCACATCACCAACAAACTATCATGGTCCAAACACACCAAGACAGTCGTGAAGAGCGTACGACAATGCCTATTCCCCCTCAGGAGACTGAAAAGATTTGGCATGGGTCCTGTCATGGAAAATTACATAATTAGTCATGCTATCCCATGTTTTCCTGCTTAAAGAATAGTATTTTGTTATATGCTAGTGTTTTTTCTAACCTGATACAAACCTGTTGTCACGCCCTGACCATAGTAAGCTGTTTTTCTCTTTGTTGGTTGGGTCGTGATAGTGACTAAGGTGGGTCATCTAGGTGTTTATATGTCTATGTTGGCCTGATATGGTTCCCAATCAGAGACAGCTGTTTATCGTTGTCTCTGATTGGGGATCATATTTAGGAGCCATTTTCCCCATTGTTAGTTGTGGGATCTTGTCTACAGTAAGTTGCATTTGTGCACTCCAGTAGCTTCACGTTTCGTTTGTGCTTTTGTTGTTTTGTTTAGTGAGTTTCTCTTTATTAAAATTATGTGGAACTCTATGCACGCCGCGCCTTGGTCTCATCATTCTATCGACGGACGTGACACTTGTATTGGTGTGAATTAGTCATAAGACTGGGCTTACAGCTAAGAGACATTTGGGTGCAACCGCAGCATGTGAAATCCCATGGGTTTACTATCTACAGAAAGTCACATGTATGGAACCTTGCAGAAAGGAGTACAATATAGTGTTTGTTGTTGTGAATGCAGTTAGACGGTTGAGCCCTCGGGCTATCAAACTTGTGCTATCTTAAGTTTAGATAGTGTGTAAAAGGTCATTCGTTGTCTATCTGCTGACTGCCACGTATACAGAAAGGGGTTGTATGTATTTTCTCTATAAAAGCATTGAACCGGCACTGTTCGTTGATCTTTTCAACTATCACTGCTGAGTAGGTAGTTGATTTTCCATTTGTACAAATCTCATAAAGTGTTCTTTGAAAGAATCTGCAGTCTCTCTTCCTTTTGATTAGATATTCCACAACAGTCCTCAGATCCTGAAAAAGTTCTACATCTGCAACATCAAGAGCATCCTGACTGGTTCCGTCACCGCCTGGTATTGCAACTACTCTGCCACTGACTACAAAGCACTACAGAGGATAGTGTGTGTGGCCCAGTACATCACTGAGGCCAAACTTCCTGCCATCCAGGACCTCTATACCAAAAAATTACCAAAGATTCCAGCCACCCTAGTCATAGACTGTTCTCTCTGCTAACGCACAGCAAGAGGTACCGGAGCGCCAAGTCTAGGTCCAAAAGGTTTCTTAAAAGCTTCTACCCCCAAGCCATAAGACTCCCGAACAGCTAATCAAATGGCTTCCCGGACCACCCCCATTTTTACGCTGCTGCTACTCTCTGTTTATTATCCATGCATAGTCACTTTACCTCTACCTTCAAGTACATATTACCTCAATTACCTTGATTAACCGGTGCCCCCTCACCTTGACTCAGTACCGGTACCCCCTTTTATATAGTCTTGCTACAATAATTTTATTGTTACTCCTTAATCATTTTTTATTTGTCTATTTCTTATATTTAATTTAATTTTATCCACTATAGAAAACATATTTAACATTTTGCTACATAAGACCGATTTGAACCGGTTGGTCACATAGACAGGTGTGTGCCTTTCCAAATCACGAACAATCAATTGAATTTACCACAGGTAGACTCCAATCAAGTTGTAGAAGCATCTCACGGATGATCAATGGAAACAGGATGCATCTGAGCTCAATTTAGAGTCTTATAGCAAGGTGCACTTGATTCAGCAGCCCTAGCACGGGATTGGCAAAGTGTTCCCATTTTTCACCATATCATGTGTCTGAAGGTAGAACTCCGACTACCCGGCAGGCCCAGAGAGCAAATCAAGTGCACCTATAGGCATACCGCTGGCTAATCAGGTAGCTCAGATCACCGTGTCTGCACAGTTTCCTCGAGCCATAGACAGTAAAACCAAAAAGTGTTCCCATTTTGAATAATTTCATGTGTCTGAAAGTAGAACTCCGCCTACCCGGCAGGCCCTGAGAGCAAACGAAGTGCACTTATAGGCCTAGCGCTGGCCAATCAGAAAGCTCAGATCACTGTGTCTGCACAGTTTCCTTGAGCCATAGACTGTAAAAAGAAGCATCGAACGAAGTTGAGTAGAGAAAGACACAACGAATACAGCAAAGAGTTGCTGTTTTTATGAGTCAGTTAATGTTTAAAATTCCCTAGAGTCGATGTCCCCGTGGAAATCTAATTAGCATCATAAAAAATCCCCATAAAAATCTGTCAGTTTTAGTTACAGATACAGTGTCTCATATTTTGCATGTGCTGCATCTCAATCCACTGCATCCGCAACTGCGGTGAAAGGTGTCAGAGCTAGAGCAGTGTTTGTCAGACCATGAGACATCCCGAAAATCAGTCTTCTCACGAAAGCGTCTGTAGCGTCCAAACCGTTTGGGCTACACACTAATATGGTGGGAAGGTGAGTCTCTCACGAACACGTACATGTTGGTTGTTTTGCTCTAGGATGCCCACAAGCCTCACATAACTCGTCTGAAGGTAGCCGGGTACCAGTTTAAAAAATATACAGAAGCATATATATGGAGATAGTTTAGAGCCTAAAATAAGAGGTTAAATACATACAACAACAAAAAAGTTTCATGACACTTCAGAACAAACTTCATTTAAACTTTTGGGGGGACTGTCTGTTTATCCATGTAAGAAGCTGTTATTCAATGCGTTTGGCCAAATTCACTGTTTCACAATGCTGGGAAAATACTTTTGCCCATACTGCAGACATTATATCGGTCTGCTAATACAGGACTATTAAAGGCCCAGTGTACTACTTTTGTGAGAAAAAAATGTATGAGTAATAATAATAAAAAATCTAAAAATAAATAACTACATTCAGATTTTTCTGAATTTTTGGCTATGGCTAAAACCAGCACTGCAACTGCAATAAATGAGTATTGGGCCTATTGCCTACTGCACAAACCTCATTGCTACATAACTGTTTTTAATTAATGTTAATGTTTCATAGGCTTTTAAGTCATGTTTAAAAAAAACCTGAGCGGTAGATCTCTGCTTGCAATTTGACTCAGAAAGTGTTCTTGACTCAGAAAAGGTTGGTGACCCCTGGTCTATGGGTTTGGATGGATTATGCTAAATATGTTGCTTTTAGTGCATTGTATTGTTTGGCCTGATGATGGCCTCACTAACTTGTGCAGGTCTTCTTGTCGTTGTTGAGGGTGTAGCCAATGTTGCAGCCGCAGGTGAAGGCTCCAGGGGAGGGGATACAGATCTGTTCACAGTCATGCTTCCCCTCAGCACACAGGTCTATGGCTGTATCATACAAAGAGACAAAAATCACTGATTATGGTAAATCAGTAACGGCTGAATCCTAACTTGACCTAGGGCTCTATTCAATCTGAATCGTTACAGATTCTGTGATAGAAATGTGAAGATCATTTCCATTTGAGACGACATATGCGGCGCTTACCGTGAATCCAGTCTCCTTAAGCTAGAACATTGCCTTTACATTTCAATCACGCTGTAAAGCTGAACTTCCACAATGCATATTGAATAGATACATGGCTACATGCTCACAATTAAAACTTTCTTACAAATTTTCCATTGGCATATACAAGAACCAGGCCCAGTTACTGTTAAATTCAAGTGACGTGATGAAATTGAATACACTACAGTTATGCATGCACTTGACTGACATTATATATCGTTCATGAATTTTTAAAAAGTATTAAGTTGTCTCATGTCTAGCCCAATGGACAGCCTACCTGTGCAGGTCTTGGAATCCTTGTTGAGAGTGTACCCTGGCCGACACAGGCAGTGGAAAAAGCCAGGGGAACTCTCACAGAGGTGCTCGCAGCCATGGTCAGACTCCAGGCATAGATCCATCCCTGGAACCCCAGCAGGTGAGCAAAAAATCTACCTTTAATCACTCTCATATCATTGACATTAGGAAATATCAAGGATTTGCTCATACTGTTTTGAAAGATGATCAAGTTCCCAAAAGCTAGAATTGTATTTTTTGGCCTGATGATAGCCTCACTAACTTGTGCAGGTCTTGATATTGTGCTGCCAAGGATGTAACTTATAGCGAGAGCTGAAAATTAATTGAGTTTCTGAGGATAAATTAGCGGATAAATGTTTTACAAGCTTTAAAAGTCTCAGGTACGAATACATACATTTGTGAACACTGATGACCTTGACACTTCAGCAACTGTAAAGTGTGATTTTCTCAATATGATTGAAACTGAGTGGTATCTTGATAATTGCTTACATTGCGCATATTGCTGTACACACGTTTGATGATAATTCAATAATATTACATATCAACCCAACCCACCGCAGAGCTTGTCCTGGAACTGTAGGCCAAACTGGTGGATCAGGTCAAAAGACTCCACCAGGAAAACATGATCCTCGAAGGGCGGTGATGCCATGGCGCGCAGTGAGGTCATATCCGCCCGGGCCACGCCTACTGTGTAGATCTCGATGCCCTTGTCCCGAGCCTCGGCCGCCACTTCCGCCACACGGTCCTGGGGCCGTCCGTCCGTTACAATGACAGCTACATTGGGCACCTTGGGTCTGTCACCCTCAGCTGCGGTGAAGGCATGGTTCATGACGTACTTGATGGCCAGGCCCGTCATGGTGCCCTGTGCCAAGGGGATGATCTCATTGATGCCTTTCACCATGCCCTGCAGCTTTGCGTGGGTCTTGAGAGAGAATTCATTCTGGACCTTGAGTCATAGAAGCATACAAAGCATCAGTCACCTCTTCATCTCCAGGGTTTGCATGTCTAACTGAGTCTTTAACAGTGGAAAAAACTGTTTAGTTAAACCCTAGGAAAAAAACATGTGAATCGCAAAAGCTTTTAGCCTTTAGTGATAGTTCTCTAGACTTTGTGGAGCTACAATAACTACGATTGGAAATGGAAGACAAGATAAGAAATACATGCCACAAACTATCTTCCCTTTTCAAGCGTAGTTCTTCACTAAGGTGTAAAAACACAGATAAATTGAGAATATGATAAAAGGTTGAGGACCTGGCTGGAGTACTGTACCAGGCCGACCCGGGTAGCGTTCGATCCCACGTCCAGTGTGTGGATGATGTCGATCATGAACTTGCGCATGGTCTCAAACTCGTGGGGTCGCACACTGCGAGAGCTGTCAATAATGAACACCAGGTCCACTGGGCCAGACTTGCACTTCTGCTCCGGTGCTGGATTGGAATTGAGTTGAAAATCAGCTGCAAATTCATCACAAGCTGCATGAATATGAAATGATCTACGGCATAAGCATACAAGTAAACAGTAATTTTGTATGAATTTCATTAACTTCCTTGCCAGATCTCATTCTAATTGAATCTAACAAAAAATTATGAGGTAAGAAGCAATTGAATGTGTGCCGAACTGCAATGCATTCATGGTAATTTTATTACTTCATCGTTGGATTTGGCTAACCTGCTTTTGGCCTAGCCACAGCCAGGGTGGCCAAGACTAGCAGGATAGACACACAGACACACAGCTGTCTCATGTTTAGGGTGCTGGGCTGGGAGCTGGACCTGTCAGAGCTGGTCTGGGTTTAGGCAGGCTTCACACTGCTCTGCAATGAGAGAATACAGAACAAAACATGTCAGAGACATCCATGGGTACTTTACCACCAGCACATTCCTGCCCAGCTCTGCCGTAAAAACTCTTGACGCCAAAAAGATGGCGGAGGTATACAGGAGTCAGTCCTATCCTAACAGATAGCTGCACAGAGGACTAATCTTTCACATCACCAAAAGCAAGGGGTTCAAACGCAGCACAGGAGTAATCGCTGGAAAATAACAATGTCTGGGACATGTTTATACGAAATGGACATTACAAAAAGCACTTATTTTCTTGGGTCCTGAGAGAGGGGTCCTGGTGAGGTTTATCGTTATCACTTAGATAGCTGTACCTTGAAAAAGTGGTTGTTGTCATTCATTGGCCTCATTTTGGTCAATTTGTGAATGCCCAATGGAAGCAACTTCCTCAGAGAGAGTAGGAAGATACCACATCAAAAAACAACTGTGGAGTGTGCTATGCCTACTTGGCAGCAACGTTTTAGTGAACCATTAAACGGATGCCAATTGACATGAGCCATGAATCCCTCTGATATGAAGACGTGTGTGAAATCCCACAGACTAATTTCATAGATAACAAGAGAGCGATGGAAAGAAGAAAAGAGGGATACAGACAGAACTAAGTGTGATGACAAAGATAGATCAGGACCTCAGAGAAAGCCTTATGCATTGTGGTCTTGATCAGTCTCACTTGTTCTCCTCCCAGACACAGTGCAGAAATAACTCTAGACGTGTGTTTTAGAAGCCTCCTGCCGTAAACCCTGTGCATGTGTCTGTGTGCAGGTACAAAGAAGCTTTCAGTGTGCCCCACTACCAGAGTATGTGAGCGGAGTTCTGCTGTTGGAAATCCTGTTGGAAAGTGCTCAGCATTTAAACATTTCTTTGTATTAAATCACTATAGTCTATAAATTGCACATATAGGCTGTGACGTACTTAGAATTCAATACAAATTAAACAAAAAATGACTTATTAGTGCCTTTGAATTCCTTTTTAAAAACACGAGTTTGGCCAGTCTGTGGCTTCAGGCTCATGCTATGGTGACTGGAGAGCAGGCCAGCAGCGGAGAATATCATCTCCACACTTGCAGAGCTACTGGGGATGCTTAACATCCCTTTGGTCACTCTTGCCAGGCTGGGCAGAGATGCATATTTATTTTTTTATAGGTAGGCCTAAAGGTTTTTATGCTAAATAAGCCAATCAAAATGGAAAGCTCTTTGAACGTGGCAATATGCCAGGGCTATTGGGCCAAAATCAATTATGGCCTATTGATAAAAATGTGATTCACATTTACAAAATATATATATACACTACCGTTCAAAGGATTGGGGTCACTTAGAAATGTCTTTGTTTTGGAAAAAAAAAGCACTTTTTTTGCCTATTTAAAATAACAACATTTATCAGAAATAGTCTAGACATTGTTAATGTTGTAAATGACTATTGTAGCTGGAAACGGCAGATTTTTAATGGAATATCTACATAGCCGTACAGAGGCCCATTATCAGCAACCATCACTCCTGTGTTCCAATGGCATGTTGTGTTAGCTAATCCAAGTTTATCATTTTTAAACTCTAATTGAGCATTAGAAAACCCTTTTGCAATTATGTTAGCACAGCTGAAAACGGTTGTGCTAATTAAAGAAGCAATAAAACTGGCCTTCTTTAGACTAGTTGGGTATCTGGAACATCGGCATTTGTGGGTTCGATTACAGGCTCAAAATGGCCAGAAACAAAGAACTTCCTTCTGAAACTCGTCAGTCTATTCTTGTTCTGAGAAATTACGGCTATTCCATGCGAGAAATTGCCAAGAAACTGAAGATCTGGTACAACGCTGTGTACTACGTCCTTCACAGAACAGTGCAAACTGACTCTAACCAGAATAGAAAGAGGAGTGGGAGGCCCAAGAAGACAAGTACATTACAACTGAGCAAAAGGACAAGTATATTAGAGTGTCTAGTTTGAGAAGCAGACGCTTCACAAGTCCTCAACTGGCAGCTTCATGAAATAGTACCCGCATAACACCAGTCTCAACATCAACAATGAAGAGGCGACTCCGGGATGCTCGCCTTCAGGCAGAGTTCCTCTGTCCAGTGTCTGTGTCCCATCTTAATCTTTTCTTTTTATTGGCCAGTCTGAGAGATGGCTTTTTCTTTGCAACTCTGCCTAGAAGGTCATCATCCCGGAGTCACCTATTGAATTGAGAAATAATCATTATAAATTACTATGTCAGATTGACAAAATGTATTCAGGTAATCATGTTTAAACTCAAGTACCTCCCAAATTAATTCATTGTGTCAGTTCTAGCTCTTTGAGTTGTGTTCGTCCTAGCTACTAAATGAAACACTTCTTTACATTCAAAAGTTTTATTTCCAGTTAACAAGCTCCCTACTGAAGATTTCAGTAGGGAGCTTTATGCTCCCATCTGCCCCACATAACAAAATACTACTGTTTACTAAAAAAAACATATACTATAGTGCTTACTATAGTATTATGTAGTAAACTGTAGTATGCTATACTCTTTAGTATCTCTCGATCATGTGTAGTACGTACTATAGAATTTTGTAGAATACTATATTACACACTGTTCTACCCCTCGATCGTGTGTAGAGCTTACTATAGAATTTTGTAGCATACTGTAGAATACTATACTACACACTGTAGTATCTCTCAGCCATGTAGTGCTTACTATAGAAGTTTGAAATATACTGTAGAATACTATACTACACACTGTAGTATCCCTCAGTCATGTAGTGCTTACTATAGAATTTTGAAATATACTGTAGAATACTATACTACACATTGTATTATCCCTTGATTGTGTAGTGCTAACTATAGAATGTTGTAGTATACTGTAGAATACTATACTACACAATTTGCATATGCCCATTCCCCTCCCTCATATTTGTGACTATATATTTTGTTCCCTACATGTTAAAGAAAATAGCAGAAGAGCTGAACCTAGCCATTCAGTCCCCAGTCCTACCTACTTAGGTTATGGAAAATTTGCTCTTTTAGTATTTATCCGGTGGGTTTCTTCAAGGAGAAAGCACCAAAAAGATCATAAAAAAGTTTCATAATTTTTTTTCATAAAACACTTTAAACAGACTACAGTATGCTACACTGTCTGCAAAAACACTACAGTAAATACTACAGTCATATCAGAAATAACACAACAGTAAATACCACAGTATTCACTGTAGTGTTTTTGCGCAAAAACACCAGTGAATAGTATAGTATATAAATATACAACTACAGTATTTTTCCTGTGGGGCTTCTTTCTCACCGATGAGCTTCTCTGCCAGTTCCTAAGCCAGCAGTTGTTTAGGTATGGTTGCAAAATATGTTCTGTATAATTCTAATGAGTTCTACCCCCCCCAAAAAAGACAAACTCTTTGAGCAAACAAAATTTGGTCAATTAATTTCTACATGAATGAATCTGGTGCACATCAAGTTCCACCAAGTAAAGTAAATTCTACAAGAGGGGAGAAAGAGGTGGGAAGAGGAAGGGGGAGAGAGGTAGGAAGAGAGAGGGAGAGTGAGCTACACATTCACAGTGAGTGAAGAGAAGAGACATTTGTGGCTGGCTCTGTGGCTGGAAGGGAGTTGAGTGACAGCTTGAGCACATATTCAGATTAAGACACAGCAGCTTCTTGTTCCTTCTCGATTGGAAGCAGATGTGGACTTTGCTACTGTTAGCAGTTTCTCCTGCCTCTTCTTCTCCAGGCAGTCACAGTGCACCCACACATACCGGCAGTTAGCACCCTCAACATACTCACTCTACAATACACAATGTTGCATTGATAACCAGGTTGTATAGATTATATATATTTTTTTAACTAACCGCAATTCTCATTATACACAATTTCACTGGGAGATGTGGGTTTGTTGGATATTATCCTGTTTGGTGACAGTTTTTATATAATGAATTGTACTAAATTATAGTGTAAGCCAAGTTTTGTTTAAGGTATCATTTTTAAACTGCAATTTAATAATATAATTTCATCAAACCATTAGCAAATATAGATTTGACTAATTCCATTCTATCCCAAGGAACTCTTTAAAGATAACCATCATTATCTAGTCCAGCACAAACCGATTGCTACTACAGTAATGCATTTGCCTAACATTAATACTAACAATATAAGCTGTAAATATTTGTAATAGTTTTACTACAAAGCATTTCTTATCTTCAAGTGTAGACTACCGTGACAGCACAGTAGTGCATACATAGCTCTGATATGACTGAGCAATATAGGTGTATATAAATTAGCTACACCTCAGGGATAGACTGCATATTGGCAACTCTTATTATACCCTATGATGGTAACATCAGAAACGACAATCCCATAGTGCCGCTAGGAAATGCCTGTCTGATCCTTCATTAGCGGCACTATGGGATTGTCGTCTCTTATTATACCCTATGATGGTAACATCAGAAACGACAATCCCATAGTGCCGCTAATGAAGGATCAGACAGGCATTTCCTTACTGGGTCATGTTGCCTGGTTGACCAAAATATTTATTTGCCTATAGAGTAGCAAAACAAAACACACTGACACTGGTCTATAGATATGCAGTCAGTGAATACTGAAGAAAACATGCTATGTCCATTACATTTTCAGCATCGCTGCAGATAACGAATTCCATGGACCCCACTCACCTGTGCCCACCCGGGGATTCGCTCACTCTCCTGGGAATGACGCTGGGTAGGACGGAACCTTGGCCGTTGGAATGGAACAGGGAAGCTAATGCAGTAAATACAACTTTAAAACACACAAAATGCCTGCTGTGACTCACAAAAAGTCCAAGTAAAAGCAAAGGTATCCAAGATTCTCCTAAGTCACCAAGCTGGGAGGAATGAGTGTTCCTGTGAGGTTTTAGCCTCGTCTCAACTGATATTCTGTCATGGAATGAAGGAGTGGAGGCTCATGCAGGTATTAAAATACAGGCAATGACAGTGCAATGTAGACCCCACCCCCCTTTGAAATAGGAACCGCTGGGAAGGCACAGGAGGGACACGTGCCAGGACTGGGATTATCTTGCGCCTTTTGTGTAGAATACAATAAATTCAAACTTATTGAGATTACTAAATAAAGTTTGATAAAACTATTTAACTCTAGGCTACCCACTGTGCTTTTCCAAATGACCAATGCTAATACTGTAACAACGATTTACCAATGACAACAATAACAGTAATTTTGGCCTAGTTTTGGCCTAGTTTCGTAACTGTTGGAGTGCATTTTGTTTACTTCATGCCTTATGTAGCCATGCATGGTGTGAAAAACCAGTAGGTCTGTGCTCCTGACGCAGTGACCTCTAGGAGAAAGTCTAATTTAAACTTCTGGCACCCTGGTGTTTAGGCAGACAGCTCAAGTTAACTGTGAACCCAGGGTCAAATAAGAGCTCAGTAATCTGGACAAGACATTCTCTGAACACTCACTTCTTAAAGTCTATATAAGGGGAAAATATTTGTAGGAGTGAAGTTATTGTGAGACAATTCAATGAAACATTTTAACATACATCACTATGTCTACAGAAACGAGACAAGCATATAAAATTGAACTGGTACATAAAGTCAGTGGGAAAACTACTGTACATAAGCTTGGATGTTTTTATTGTTTTGCTGTAATGTGCTTGGCCTATGGATTTGCCAGTGATGGACAGTTGTTGTCCTGTGCTTTTAAGCCCCAATTTTATTATACTGTGCCCGGTTTCATGTTAGCAATGGAACTTGGGCTTCTGAGTGTTTTAGCGATGCATCTTTCCAACACAACGGTGTTTCCCAAAACACTACGCAGAGAGAACGATTGCTAAGTGGGTTGTTGAGGCATGTGTCCATACTGATACAGATGTTGGATCTTAATTCGATCACTATTTTGCCACAGAGAATTTTCCTGATGCATCAAGGCTGTATCACAACCGGCCGTGATTGGGAGTCCCATAGGGTGTTGCACAATTGGGCCAGCGTCGTCCGGGTTTGGCGGGTGCAGGCCGTCATTGTAAATAAGAATTTGTTCTTAACTGACTAGTTAAATAAAGGTGAAATAAAATAATATACAATCAAGACAAGATGGATATAGGTCTCCACTAATCCATGACAAACAAGTGTCTAGTGTATCCTAAGGTTATGAATGAACTCAAAATGTAGTTCAACAATGGTCTGGGGTGGTCTAGCGGTTAGGGTGACTGCATTCAGCACGCACATATAGGCCTACTGAGTTGATATGGGTTTGATTTCGTTAAACATTTCAAATATGGACAGTCCAGGGTTATTTTACCCCCAATGTTCATAAGAAATGACCATACCAGACACTTTTGGATAACATAAATAGGAAACGAATAAAATAAGTCAGTAGGCTACACCAACATTCAAAGTGTCTGGTATGCGTGATAAACAAGGAAGTACTTTATTTCTATTGTACGGAATGCTTGTCACATAGATAAATCGCCCTTGGCTTAGTCTGACCCTTTACTCAGTACTTTGTTGAAGCGCCTTTGACAGCAATTACAGCCTCGAGTCTTCTTGGGTATGACGCTACAAGCTTGGCACACCTGTATTTGGGAAGTTTCTCCCTTTCCTCTCAAGCTCTGTCAGGTTGTATGGGGAGCGTCGCTGCACAGCTATTTTCAGGTCTCTCCAGAGATGTTCGATCAGGTTCAATTCCGGGCTCTGGCTGGGCCACTCAAGGACATTCAGAGACTTGTCCTGAAGCCACTCCTGTGTTGTCTTGGCTGTGTGCTTAGGGTCGTTGTCCTGTTGGAAGTTGAAACTTCGCACCAGTCTGAGGTCCTGAGTGCTCTGGAGCAGGTTTCCATCAAGAATCTCTCTTTACTTTGCTCTTTTCATCTTTTCCTCAACCCTGACTGGTCTCGTAGTCCCTGCCGCTGAAAAACATCCCACAGCATGATACTGCCACCACCATGCTTCACCGTACGGATGGTGCCAGGTTACCTCGAGACGTGATGCTTGGCATTCAGACAAGAAACTTCAATCTTGGTTTCATCAGACCATGGAATCTTGTCCTTTAGATGCCTTTTGGCAAATTCCAAGCGGGCTGTCATGTGCCTTTTATTGTTGAGTGGCTTTCGTCTGGCCACTCTACCATAAAGACCTGATTGGTGGAGTGCTGCAAAGATGGTTGTCCTTCTGGAAGGTTCTCCCATCTCCACAGAAGAACTCTAGAGCTCTGCCAGAGTGACCATCAGGTTGTTGGTCACCTCCCTGACCAAGGCACTTCTCCCCCAATTGCTAAGTTTGGCTGGGCAGCCAGCTCTAGGAAGAGTCTTGGATGTTCCAAACTTCTTCCATTTAAGAATGATGGACGCCACTGTGTTCTTGGGCCCCTTCAACGCTGCAGAAATGTTTTGGTAGCCTTCCCCAGATCTGTGCCTCGACACAATCCTGTCTCAGAGCTATAAGGACAATTCCTTCGACCTCATAGCTTGGTTTTTGCTGTGACATTCCAAATCATGTCCAAGCAATTGAATTTACCACAGGTGGACTCCAATCAAGTTGTAGAAACCTCTCAAGGATGACCAATGGAAACAGGATGCACGTGAGCTCAAATTCGAGTCACATAGCAAAGGGAATACTTAGTTATGTAAGGTATTATTTGTTATTTTTTTATACATTAGCAAACATTTAAAAAAAATCTGTCTTCACTTTGTCATTATGGGGTATTGTCTGTAGATTGATGAGGATTTTTTAAATGTAATCCATTTCAGAATAATGCTGTACGTAACAAAATGTGGAAAAAGTCAAGGGGTCTGAATACTTTCCAAATGTACTGTATACACGGGTGTGATAGTTTATGAATTATAGTATGAATTAATCACAATCCAAGCCTACTCATTAGACAAAAACTGCAGCTCCTATGGAACAATAAGCTTCACAGTGCAACACCACTATTCTGGCTTTTAATCATCCTTAAAAGTCAGTAAAATAAGCTGTTTTACTATCTCAATAAATCGTAGCCTGTATGATATCATGCATGCAAGCTTACCTCAAATCAAACTTTATTTGCACTGAATAAAATAGGTGTAGACCTTACTGTGAAATGCTTACTTACAAATTCTTAACTCTTTCTTGAACTGCATTGTTGGTTAACAAAATATGTAATAAATAAACGTAAAAAAAGTAACATGTAACATACTGGGGGTACAGTTTAGTCATGGTAATTTGTACATGTACAGTGGCTTGCGAAAGAATTCACCCCCTTGGCATTTTTCCTAGAATTTCTTAGAACCTGGAATTAAAATTGATTTTTGGGGGGTTTGTATTATTTAATTTACACCACATGCCTACCACTTTGAAGAAAGTAAGACAAAAAAACAGAAACTTGAGCATGCATTACTATTTGATTTGATATTACTTGTTTTTATTTTCCCGTTATTTAACTAGGCAAGTCAGTTAAGAACAAATTCTTATTTTCAATGACGGCCTAGGAACAGTGGGTTAACTACCTGGTTCAGGGGCAAAACAACAGATTTTTATCTTGTCAGCTCGGGGATTCAATCTTGCAACCTTTCAGTTACTAATCCATTGCTCTAAACACCCCCCCCCCCAGTGGCTAGTTTGGCACATCTAGCCACTGGGATCATTGCCCATTCTTCAAGGCAAAACTGCTCCAGCTCCTTCAAGTTGAATGGGTTCCGCTGGTGTACAGCAATCTTTAAGTCATACCACAGATTCTCAATTGGATTGAGGTCTGGTCTTTGACTAGGCCATTCCAAGACATTTAAATGTTTCCCCTTAAACCACTCGAGTGTTGCTTTAGCAGTATGCTTAGGGTCATTGTCCTGCTGGAAGGTGAACCTCCGTCCCAGTCTCAAATCTCTGGGAGACTGAAACAGGTTTCCCTCAAGACTTTCCCTGTATTTAGCGCCATCCATCATTCGTTCAATTCTGACCAGTTTCCAAGTCCCTGCCAACGAAAAACATCCCCACAGCATGATGCTGCACCACCATGCTTCATTGTGGGGATGGTGTTCTCGGGGTGATGAGAGATGTTGGGTTTGCGCCAGACATAGCGTTTTTCTTGATGGCCAAAAAGCTACATTTTAGTCTCATCTGACCAGAGTACCTTCTTCCATATGTTTGTGGTGTCTCCCACATGCCTTTTGGCGAACACCAAACGTTTTTGCTTATTTTTCTTTAAGCAATGGCTTTTTTCTGGCCACTCTCCCGTAAAGCCCAGCTCTGTGGAGTGTACGGCTTAAAGTGGTCCTATGGACAGATACCCCAAACTCCTTCCTTGACTGGTCCCTGACTTCTGGTGGGCGGCCCTCTCTTGACAGTTTTGTTGTGGTGCCATATTCGTAAAAATGTTTAATAATGGATTTAATGGTGCTCCGTGGGATGTTCAAAGTCTCAGATTTTTTATAACCCAACCCTGATCTGTACTTCTCCACAACTTTGTCCCTGACCTGTTTGGCGAGCTCCTTGGTCTTCATGGTGTCGCTTGCTTAGTGGTGTTGCAGATTCTGGGGCCTTTCAGAACAGGTGTATGTATACTGAGATCATGTGACAGATCATGTGACACTTAGATTGCACACAGGTGGACTTTATTGAACTAATTATGTGACTTCTGACGGTAATTGGTTGCACCAGATCTTATTTAGGGCCTTCATAGCAAAGGTGGTGAATACATATGCACACACCACTTTTCCGTTTTTTTATATTTTTATATTTTGAAACAAGTAATTCTTTTCATTTCACCAATTTGGACTATTTTGTGTATGTCCATTACATGAAATCCAAATAAAAATCTATTTAAATGACAGGTTGTATTGTAAATAGTCCGGGTGGTCATTTGATTAATTGTTCAGATGTCACGTTCCTGACCTATTTTTATGTTATTTTTGATTATGTTTAGGTGGTCAGGGCGTGAGTTGGGGTGGGCATTGTATGTTGTGTGTGTTTTGGTTAGTCTATGGGTGTTGTATGTGTATGGGATAGAGTATGTTTAGGTTGTCTAGTCATGTCTATGGCTGCCTAAATTGGGTCTCAATCAGAGACAGCTGTCATTCATTTGTCTCTGATTGGGAGCCATATTTAAGGTAGCCATAGGCAGTAGGCTTTTTGTGTAGTTGTTCTTGTTTAACGTTTGTTGCTTGTCTGGGCACTTGCGTTATTTAGCTTCACGATCATTTGTTGTTTGTTGTTTTGTAATAGTGTTTTCGTTTCATGTTCATCTTCGTTCGGTTAATTAAAAGAAGATGGCTTATTTTCCTCATGCGCGTTTTGGTCCGTCTCTCCTCCACACGATCGTGACAGAACTACCCACCACAACAGGATCAAGCAGCGTGAGCGGAACCAACAACAGCGGCAAAGTAAACAGGACTCAGGACATGGGCGGATGTTTTGGACGGTAAATGTTGCTACACATGGGAGGAGATCCTGGCTGGAAGGGTTCGCCTCCCATGGGAACAGCTGAGGGCACTGAGGAGAGCAGAGGCTACCGGAGTGAAGAACCGGAGTTATGAGGGGACGCGTCTTGCACGGAAGCCTGAAAAGCCCGTGAGTAACACCCAAATATTTCTTGGGGGGGGGCTAAAGGGGAGTGTGGCGAAGCCGGGTTGGATACCTGAGCCAACTCCCCGGGCTTTCCGTGGAGTGAGAGAGCGTCGTACTGGTCAGACACCGTGTTATGCGGTAAAGCGCACGTGTCCCCAGTACGCGTGCTATACCCAGTGCGGGCTATTCCACCTTGCCGCACTGGGAGGGCTAGGTTGGGCATCGAGCCGAGTGCCATGAAGCCGGCCCAACGTATCTGGTCTCCAGTACGTCTCCTCGGGCCGGCGTACATGGCACCAGCCTTACAGGTGGTGTCCCCGGTTCGCCTGCATAGCCCAGTGCGGGCTATTCCACCTCGCCGCACTGGCAGGGCTACGGGGACCATTCAACCTGGTAAGTTGGGGAGGCTCGGTGCTCAAGAGCACGTGTTCCTCCTTCACGGTCCGCGTATATCCGGCGCCACCTTCCCACCCCAGCTCAGTACCACCAGTGCCTACACACGCACCAGCTTCCAGCTCAGCATCTCCAGAGCCCTGTTCCTCCTCCACGCACTCTCCCTATGGTGCGTGTCTCCAGCCCAGTGCCTCCAGTTCCGGCACCACGGCACCAAGCCTCCTGTGCGTCTCCAGAGCCCTGTACGCACTGTTCCTTCTCCCCGCACTCGCCCTGAGGTGCGTGCCCTCAGCCGGTACCTCCAGTTCCGTACCACGCACCAGGCCTAGAGTGCGCCACGAGAGTCCAGTGTGCCCTGTTGTTGTTCCCCGCACTAGCCTGAAGGTGCGTGTCCTTAGCCCGGTACCTCCAGTTCCGCGTACCACGCACCAGGCCTACAGTGCGTCTCAGCCGGCCAGAGCTGCCGTCTGCCCAGCGCGTCTGAACTGCCCGTCTGCCAGCGGCGCCTGAACTGCCCGTCTGCCAGGGCGCCTGAACCTTGCCCGTCTGCCACGGCGCCTGAACTGCCCGTCTGCCCAGCGGCGCCTGAACTGCCCTTCTGCCCAGCGGCGTCTGAACTGCCCGTCTGCCCGACGCCGTCTGAACTGTCCAGCTGCCATGAGCCTGCAAAGCCGCCCGTCTGCCATGAGCCTGCAAAAGCGCCCGTCTGCCATGAGCCTACAGAGCCGTCCGCCAGACAGGAGCCGCTAGAGCCGTCCCCAGACAGGAGCCGCTAGAGCCTTCCGCCAGACCGGATCAGCCAGAGCTTCCGCCGACCGGATCAGCCAGCGCTTCCGCCAGACCGGATCAGCCAGAGCCTTCGCCAGACCGGCATCAGCCAGAGCCTTCCGCCAGACCGGATCAGCCAGAGCCTTCCGCCAGACCGATCAGCCAGAGCCTTCCGCCAGACCGGATCAGCAGAGAGAGCCTTCCGCAGACCGGATCAGCCAGAGCCTGTCAGCGAGCCATGACCAGCCAGAAGCCGTCAGCGAGCCATGACCAGCCAGCCGTCAGCGAGCACATACCAGCCAGAGCCGTCAGCCAGCCATGACCACCAGAGCCGTCAGCCAGCCATGACCAGCCAGAGCCGTCAGCAGCCATGACCAGCCAGAGCCGTCAGCCAGCCATGACCAGCCAGAGCCGTCAGCCAGCCATGACCAACCAGAGCCGTCAGCCAGCCATGACCAGCCAGGAGCCGTCAGCCAGCCATGACCAGCCAGAGCCAGCCAGCCAGGATCCGCCAGCCACCCGGAACTGCCGTCCCTCAGCCCCGAGCTGCCGTCCCTCAGCCGGAGTGCCGTCCCTCAGGCCGGAGCTGCCGTCCCTCAGCCCGGAGCTGCCGTCCCTCAGCCCGGAGCGCCGTCCCTCATCCCGGTGTTGCCCCTTATCCCGGTGCTGCCTTATCCTGATGCTGCCCCTTCAGTTAGGTGGGTTTAGTTGGAGGGTGGTCATTGGGGGGGGATACGGAAGCGGGAGTGTCTATGGTGGTGTGGGGGACAGCGTCCAGAGCCGGAGCCACCACCGTTGGACAGATGCCCACCCAGACCCTCCCCTAGACTTTGGTGGTGCGTTTCGGAGTACGCACCTTGAGAGGGGGGGTTTATGTCACGTTCCTGACCTATTTTTATGTTATTTTTGATTATGTTTAGTTGGTCAGGGCGTGAGTGGGGTGGGGCATTGTATGTTGTGGGTTTTTGGTTAGTCTATGGGTGTTGTATGTGTATGGGATAGAGTATTGTTAGGTTGTCTAGTCATGTCTATGGCTGCCTAGATTGGGTCTCAATCAGAGACAGCTGTCATTCATTTGTCTCTGATTGGGAGCCATATTTAAGGTAGCCATAGGCAGTAGGCTTTTGTGGGTAGTTGTCTTGTTTAACGTTTGTTGCTTGTTTGGGCACTTGCGTTATTTAGCTTCACGATCATTTGTTGTTTTGTTTGTTTGTAATAGTGTTTTTCGTTTCATGTTCATCTTCGTTCGTTTAATTAAAAGAAGATGGCTTATTTTCCTCATGCTGCGTTTTGGTCCGTCTCTCCTCCACACGATCGTGACATCAGAAGTCTTATGGCTTGGGGGTAAAAGCTGTTAAGGGGCTTTTTGGTCCTAGACTTGGCACTCTGGTACCACTTGCCATATGGTAGCAGAGAGAACAATCTATGACTTTGGTGACTGGAGTCTTTGACAATTTTTGGAGCTTTCCTCCGACACGCCTAGTATATAGGTCCTGGATGGCAGGAAGCTTGGCCCCAGTGATGTACTGGGCCATACGCTCTACCCTCTAACGCCTTACGGTCAAATGCCGAGCAGTTGCCATACCAGATGGTGATGCAACCGGTCAGGATGCTCTCGATGGTGCAGCTGTAGAACTTTTTGAAGATCTGGGGACCCATGCCAAATCTTTTCAGTCTCCTGAGGGGGAAAAGGTGTTGCGTACACTCTTCACAACTGTCTTGGTGTGTTTGGGCCATGATAGTTTCTTGTTGAGGTTGTCACCAAGTAACTTGAAACTCTCGACCTGCTGAAACTGCAGCCCCGTCAATGTTAATGGGGGCTTGTTCGGCCTGCCTATTCCTGTTGTCTACAATCAACTCCTTTGTCTTACTCACATTGAGGGAGAGGTTGTTGTCCTGGCACCACACTGCCAGGTCTCTCACCTCCTCCCTATAGGCTGTCTCATAGTCATCAGTAATCAGGCCTACCACTGTTGTGTCGTCAGCAAACCTAATGATGGTGTTGGAGTCGTGTTTGGCCACATAGTTGTGGGTGAACAGGGAGTACAGGAGGGGACTAAGCACGCACCCATGAGGGGCCCCAGTGTTGAGGATCACTGTGGCAGACGTGTTGTTGCCTACTCTTACCACCTTGGGGCGGCCCATCAGGAAGTCCAGGATCCAGTTACAGAGGGAGGTGTTTAGTCCCAGGGTCCTTAGCTTAGTGATGAGCTTTGTGTGCACTATGGTGTTGAATGCTGAGCTGGAGTCAATGAACAGCATTCTCACATAGGTATTCCTTTTGTCCAGGTGGGAAAGGGCAGTGTGGAGTGCAATTTAAGAGTGCATCATCTGTGGATCTGTTGGGGCGGTATGCAAATTGTAGTGGGTCCAGGGCAGTGGTTCCCAAACTTTTTATACTCTCGTACCCCTTCAAACATTCAACCTCCAGCTGCGTACCCGCTCTAGCACCAAGGTCAGCGCACCCTCAAATGTTGTTTTTTGCCATCATTGTAAGCCTGCCGCGCACACACTATACGATACATTTATTAAACGTATGAGTTTT
Organism: Salvelinus sp. IW2-2015; assembly: GCF_002910315.2. Lineage (NCBI taxonomy): Eukaryota > Metazoa > Chordata > Actinopteri > Salmoniformes > Salmonidae > Salvelinus > Salvelinus sp. IW2-2015. The sequence continues at coordinate 1,779,633 of NC_036851.1, read as the reverse complement.
TATCACAACCAGGCTCGTGGGAAGTGACAGAGCTCTTACAGGACCAGGGCACTAATAATAATATAATAATAATCAATAATTTGGCTCTTTATTTAACCATCTTACATATAAAACCTTATTTGTTCATCGACAATTGTGAATATCTCACCACAGGTTAATGAGAAGGGTGTGCTTGAAAGGATGCACATAAATCTGCAATGTTGTATTGGAGAGAGTCTCAGTCTTAAATCATTTTCCACACACAGTCTGTGCCTGTATTTAGTTCTTGTGCTATTGAGGGCCGAGAATCCATTCTCACATAGGTATGTGGTTGCAAAGGGCATCAGTGTCTTAACAGCGCGATTTGCCAGGGCAGGATACACTGAGCGCAGCCCAATCCAGAAATCTGGCAGTGGCTTCTGATTAAATTAAATTTTCACAGAACCGCTTGTTGCAATTTCGATGAGGCTCTCTTGTTCAGATATTGGTAAGTGGACTGGAGGCAGGGCATGAGAGGGATAATGAATCCAGTTGTTTGTGTCATCCGTTTCGGGAAAGTACCTGCGTAATTGCACACCCAACTCACTCAGGTGCTTTGCTATATCACATTTGACATTGTCCGTAAGCTTGAGTTAATTTGCACACAAAAATCATACAATGATGGAAAGACCTGTGTGTTGTCAATGTTAATGCAGACAGAGAAGAGCTCCACTTTCTTAATCATAGCATCAATTTTGTCCCGCACATTGAATATAGTTGTGGAGTGTCCCTGTAATCCTATATTCAGATCATTAAGGTGAGAAAATCCTCACCCAGATAGGCCAGTCTCTCTGTCATGGCTTTTGAGACATTAGTACAGATACCAACATGAGCAGCATCTACGTTTAGCTACATACTCTCTCGTGGGAATTGCACTAACGGTCCGTAACAGTTAATGTGATTGGATGTTAATTATTTGACTAGGCTACCTGTATTTGACATTGTGTTGTTATTTCGCTGAACACTAGATGGTTTAATTGTATTTTTGGCTACTCAGATGTGTCACGCCCTGGCCTTAGTATTCTTTGTTTTCTTTATTATTTTAGTTAGGTCAGGGTGTGACATGGGGAATGTATGTGTTTTTGGATTGTCTAGGGRTTTGTATGTTAAATGGGTCAGTGTCTTGTCTAGGTGTTTGTATGTCTATGGCTGCCTAGATTGGTTCTCAATTAGAGGCAGCTGTGGTTCATTGTCTCTGATTGAGAGCCATATTGAAGCCAGCCCATGAGGCATTGGGTTTTGTGGGTAATTGTCTATGTAGAACGTTGTAGCTTTGTATATTGCACTTACGTTTGTAGCTTCACGGTCGTTTGTTGTTTTGTTTCTTTTGTTATAAGTGTTCGTTTCGTGTTTCACTCGTCTCAAAAAAGAGATGTATTTTTCACACGCTGCGCCTTGGGTCCACTCATTATCTCAAGACGATCGTGACAGAATTACCCACCGTAACGGGACCAACCAGCGCGTTAAGCCGACAGCAGGAGCAGCGCATAAAGGATTCTTGGACTTCGGAGGAGATACTGGAAGGTAAGGGACTTGGGCTCAACGCGGAGAATATCGCCTCCCTCGTGAAAAGCTGGAGGCAGCTAAAGCGAGAGGAGCTGATATGAGAGCAGCACGGAAGCAAGGCTGGAAGCCCGAGAGTCAAACCCAACATTTCTTGGGGCGGCTACAAGGGAGTGTGGCGAAGTCAGGTAGGAGACCTCGCCAACTCCCCGAGCTTACCTGGAGCGCGAAAGTACGGGCAGACACCTTGTTATGCGGTAGAGCGCACGGTGTCTCCTGTACGTGTGCATAGCCCGTGGTTATTCCACCTCCCCGCACTGCCAGGGCTAGAAATGAGTATTGAGCCGGATGTCATGAAGCCGGCCCAACGCATCTGGCCTCCAGTCGTCTCCTCGGCCGCATACATGGCACCAGCCTACGCATGGTGTCCCGGTTCGCATACACAGCCCAGTGCGGGTTATTCCACCTCCCCGCACTGGTCGGGCTACGCGGGAGCATACAACCAGGTAAGGTTGGGCAGGCTCAGTGCCAAGGGAGCCAGTACGCCTGCACGTCCGGTATTTCCGGCGTCACCTCCCCGCCCCAGCCCAGTACACCAGTGCCTACACCACGCACCAGGCTTCCAGTGTGTCTCCAGAGCCCTGTTCCTCCTCCACGCACTCGCCCTATGGTGGTGTCTCCAGCCCGGTACCACCAGTTCGGCACCACGCACCAAGCCTCCTGTCGTCTCCAGAGTCCTGTGCTCCTGTTGCTGCCCCCGCACTAGCCCAGATGCGTGTCCCCAGCCCGGTACCACCAGTGCCCGCACCACGCACTAGGCCTAATGTGCGTCTCCAGGGTCCAGTATGCCCTTCCTTCTCCCCGCACTAGCCTTGAGGTGCCTGTATCCAGTCCGGTACCATCAGTTCCGCACCACGCACCAGGCCTACTGTGCGCCTCAGCAGGTCAGAGTCGGCCGTCTGCCCAACGCCGCCTGCACTGCTCGTCTGCTCAACGCGCTGCACTGCTCGTCTGCCTAGCGCCGTCTGAGCCGCCTGCCTGCCCAGCGCCATCTGAGCCATCCCGTCTGCCCAGCGCCATCTGAGCCATCCGTCTGCCCAGCGCATCTGAGCCATCCGTCTGACCAGCGCACATTGCAGCTCGTGCTGCCAGCGCATCTGAGCCACGTCTGCCCAGCGCCACTGACCCTCCGTCTGAGCCCAGCCTATCAGCCATCGTTCCCGAGACCATTAGAGCCATTAGAGCGCCCCGTCTGTCCCGAGCAGTCAGAGCCGTTCGTCAGTCAGGACCGCTAGAGCCTCCGTCAGTCAGAGCCGCCAGAGCCGCCAGCCAGTCAGGAGCGCCAGAGCGCCAGCCAGTCAGGAGCTGCCAGAGCCGCCAGCCAGTCAGGAGCTGCGACCGCGCTCCAGACCTGCCAGAGCGCCAGCCAGACAGAGATCTTCAGAGCCGCCAGCCAGCCAGCATCTGCCAGAGCCGCAGTCAGCCAGGATCTGCCAGAGCCGCCAGTCAGCCAGGATCTGCCAGAGCCCGCCAATCAGCCAGATCTGCCAGAGCGCCAATCAGCCATGAGCACCAGAGTCGCCAGCAGCCATGAGGGAGCCAGAGTCGCCAGCCAGCCATGAGCAGCCAGAGTCGCCAGCCAGCATGAGCAGCAAGAGTCGCCAGCCAGCCATGAGCAGCCAGAGTCGCCAGCCAGCCATGAGCAGCCAGAGTCGCCAGCCAGCCATGAGCAGCCACGAGTCCCAGCCAGCCATGAGCAGCCAGAGTCGCCAGCCAGCCATAGCAGCCAGAGTCGCCAGCCAGCCATGAGCAGCCAGAGTCGCCAGCAGCCATGAGCAGCCAGGTCGCCAGCAGCCTGACAGCCAGAGCCTACCGCCAGCCATGAGCAGCCAGACCGCCAGTCAGCCAGGATCTGCCAAAGCCGCCAGTCAGGCCAGGATCTGCCAGAGCCGCCAGTCTCAGCCAGACCTGCCAGAGCGCCAGCCCAGACTTCCAGAGCCGCCAGTCAGCCAGGATCTACCAGAGACACCAAAGCTGTATTGACAATGGTGGAGTGGGGTCACGTCCGCACCCGAGCCGCCGCCATAGGAGGCCCACCCCGGACCATCCCCTTCTGTGTTAGTTTTGCGCGGAGTCCGCACCTTTGGGGGGGGGGTACTGTCACGCCCTGGCCTTAGTATTCTTTGTTTTCTTTATTATTTTAGTTAGTCAGGGTGTGACATGGGAATGTATGTGTTTTTGGATTGTCTAGGGATTTGTATGTTAAATGGGTCAGTGTCTTGTCTAGGTGTTTGTATGTCTATGGCTCCTAGATTGGTCTCAATTAGAGGCAGCTGTGGTTCATTGTCTCTGATTGAGAGCCTATTTAAGGCAGCCATAGGCATTGGCGTTTGGGTAATTGTCTATGTAGAACGTTTGTAGCTTTTGTATTTGCACTTACGTTTGTAGCTTCACGGTCGTTTGTTGTTTTGTTTTGTTATAAGTGTTCGTTTCGTGTTTCACTCGTCTCAAATAAAAGAGATGTATTTTTCACACGCTGCGCCTTGGTCCACTCATTACCCTCAAGACGATCGTGACAGGTGAGAAAAAAAACTCACCCAAATGTATAGTCCCATTGGAAAATATAAATGGACTGTTTGAAAATGTGACGAAATTTTAAAAAATAAAAATAAATGTGAATCACATTTGTATTTGGCGTACCCCCGACGGCATTGCCCAGTTTGGGAATACCTGGTCTAGGGTATCCGGGATGATGCTATTGATGTGAGCCAATTTTTTTATGGTCAGTACTGAGGAGATTGATTCTGTTACTTGTTATTGATGTCAGATATTTCCATTTTGGGGTAGTTGTTCACTGAATTGCTAGCACTAGTTGCTCATGCTGCTACAGTGGCTACAATGTCGCTACAAACTTCTTGCGCTTGGTCGAATGTGAATGCATTTTGACATGATGCTGCCTTCGAATCCCGTTCCAAATGGCAGTAACCTACTGGAAAAGTGCTACATACTAAAGGTAGGCAGGTAGGCAGCAGTCTTTGGATTGGTTAAATAATAACAGTATACTACTTCAACATTAGTTTAGGTTCGTACAAAGTGTCAAAATATTGCAGAGTACTGGGCGTGAACTTATGATGCTCAGAATTTAAGCTCGCTGCTCAGACCACTGCGCTACAGCAATGCTGCAGGAAGCTGTGAGAATACTTGGTAATACTTATACGCAGCAGCGCCTCTTCAACCTTAGGAGGCTGAAGAAATTCGGCTTGTCACCAAAAGCACTCACAAACTTTTACAGATGCACAATCGAGAGCATCCTGTCGGGCTGTATCMCCRCCTGGTAKGGCAAMTGCTCCGCCCACAACCGTAAGGCTCTCCAGAGGGTAGTGAGGTCTGCACAACGCATCACCGGGGGCAAACTACCTGCCCTCCAGGACACCTACACCACCCGATGTCACAGGAAGGCCATAAAGATCATCAAGGACAACAACCACCCAAGCAACTGCCAGTTTACCCCGCTATCATCCAGAAGGCGAGGTCAGTACAGGTGCATCAAAGCAGAAACTGAGAGACTGAAAAACAGCTTCTATCTCAAGGCCATCAGACTGTTAAACAGCCATCACTAAAATTGAGTGGCTGCTGCCAACATACTGACTCAACTCCAGCCACTTTAATAATGGAAAAATTTATGTAAAAAATGTATCACTAGCCACTTTAAACAATGCCACTTAATATAATGTTTACATACCCTACATTACTCATCTCATATGTATATACTGTACTCTATACCATCTACTGCATCTTGCCTGTGCCGTTCTGTACCATCACTCATTCATATATTTTTATGTACATATTCTTCATCCCTTTACACTTGTGTGTGTTAGGTAGTTGTTGCGAAATTGTTAGGTTAGATTACTCGTTGGTTATTACTGCATTGTCGGAACTAGAAGCACAAGCATTTCGCTACACTTACATTAACATCTGCTAACCATGTGTATGTGACAAATACAATTTGATTTGATATTAGTATGGTTGGTTTGCGGTCTTCCCCAAACCATAGCCCTCTAGGTACGGTATTGAATTGTATAGCCTCCAAACACCGCTTCCAGATGCCCCCTGACAGCGATTATAATATTTAAATATTTATTCAAATCCTCCTGCTGCAGGATTATTTTCCTCCTGTGACGAAATGGGTATTATTAAGATCCGACATCTGTAAGACTGAAAGGCAGCACTGCTCTCTGATCAGCTTTCGCCATTCAAATCTTACCTTAGCATTAGAATTATTCCACATTACTGACGACAGATCAGCTTCTAGAAACATTTCACATATGGCTGCAAATGTTTAATATCTTTGCACACGTTGTTACACATCATATATATGAGAGGAAAAATTACAGATAGTAGCCTAAAATTTGCGAAATAGAACATGAGTGAAGAGGCGACTCCGGGATGCTGGCCTTCTAGGCAGAATTCCTCTGCCCAGTGTCTGTGCTCTTTTGCCCATTTTAATCTATTTTTATTGGCCAGTCTGAGATACGTTTTTTTCTTTGCAACTCTGCCTAGAAGGCCAGCATTCCAGAGTCGCCTCTTCACTGTTGACGTTGAGACTGGTGTTTTGCGGGTACTATTATAATGAAGCTGCCAGTTGAGGACTAGTGAGGCGTCTGTTTCTCAAACTAGACACTCTAATGTACTTGTCCTCTTGCTCAGTTGTGCACCGGGGCCTCCCACTCCTCTTTCTATTCTGGTTAGAGCCAGTTTGCGCTGTTCTGTGAAGGGAGTAGTACACAGCGTTGTCCCAGATCTTCAGTTTCTTGGCAATTTCTTGCATGGAATAGCTGTCGTTTCTCAGAACAGGAGTAGACTGACGAGTTTCAGAAGAAAGTTCTTTGTTTCTGGCCATTTTGAGCCTGTAATAGAACCCACAAATGCTGATGCTCCAGATACTCACCTAGTCTAAAAGAAGGCCAGTTGTATTCCTTCTTTAATCAGCACAACAGTTTTCATAACATAACACAACATTTCATAACATAATTGTCAAAGGGTTTTCTAATGATCAATTATCCTTTTAAAATGATACATTTGGATTAGCTAACACAACATGCCATTGGAACACAGGAGTGTACGCCTATGTAGATATTCCATTAAACATCAGCCGTTTCCAGCTACAATAGTCATTTACAACATTAACAATTTCTAACCTGCATTTCTGATCAATTTTATGTTATTTTAAAGCTTTTCTTTCAAAAACAAGGACATTTCTAATTGACTCAAAATCCTTTGAACTGTAGTGTGTGTATGTATTTGTCACGTTGTATAATTTGTACAGTTATTTATAAAAAATTAAGTTGTTAAATTTGACGCTGTAAAACCTAGCAGAACTATTTATTTATCTGAGAGTGAGGCAGATATATAGAATTTAGCAAAAACATGATTATTTGTATCTCTGAAATGAAACCATAAAGTAATAGATTTGTCATGAACAACCACATTCCATGATTAGATGGCGGAAAAAACACGTCTTTCATAATTTCTTTAAACAATAAAAGCTAATTTACCAACATTTCTGAAAAAGGATATATAGCGTTTTGGAATGAAACTCTTCAATTTCAAAGACATGGCAACTTTGTATTTGTAATCGACTTCGTTGTGAAGTTATAAGCGGTCTCAGAGAGACAGATAAACATCTTGATACCATATTTACCCGAGATCTTCTGTGTATCAAGTGGTAGCGAAAAAACGCATTTAACGACGCACTTAGCTGTTCTACGAGTGTTCTGAGGCAGTTGGGGAAACAAGCATTTTCAAGTGCAACTTTAGTAATGATGGTTTTGGGAAACAGCTCGGAGATTTAACGATGCTCTTACGAAGGTTCTAACGATTAATTTAGCCTTAAGATGTTTTTGGGAAACCGGGCCCTGATCTGCTATCCAAGCACTTGTCTTGGAATTTTCTCACAATGTCTTTGGTTGTGTGTAGTTTGACTTCTGAAAAATTATGAGAAGGCCCTTTACAGGAATTATTTTACTCTAGCCCTATGCACAACAGCCACAGCAAGAGTGTGCCAGTGCCAATTATGGGTCCTCCATCTTCAGAACAGTAACCTGCTGTTTGTTTTTTTTCCCTCTTTCCTCTGTCTCTATGTTCACCTCTCCACTCATATCGGAGAACCTTTTCAACAAACCAAATTATGAGGCACATTCCATGGCCCTGTGGGTAATAAGAAAATAGTCTCTCTCTCTCAAGAAACCTTGAATGTGGTTGTCTTTGTTCAGAGAGCTGAGTGGTGCCATTTAGTTACGGCAAAGATGATCTGTATACTGACAAGATACTCGACTGACCGCTCTAACAATGGAAATAAATGTCAGCAAAGGTGGAAGGCAGGCGGGAGGAAGCGCAAACATTCTACCATGTGAACAACACCCACAATATTCTTAACAACCTAAACATTTCGAAACTTCTATTCAATCAAATAAACCTCACATAGCAAATTAGCAATTTAAGCTTATGTTGACCATTGTCGACACTCTCATTGACCACAGATTTGGAGGCGGAGTCAGCTCTCTCGCTTCACCTCTTCCTCTCTGGTTACGGTCTTTGTTCTAATGGTCACATCTTGTTCATAATTTTCTAAGCAAGACATTTGTTTTTTTACAATTTGTAAAACAAGTGCATTCTATCTTGTAATGGGTGAAGATTAGTCAAGCATAATGTGTATTTCATTCAGTGTCTTGTCCACCATAACACCATATTGCCGATATATTGTCGGGAAATGTATCTAGAATGTCTTTTCTGATACAATTTGACTTCCATTTATAAATGACCATGAGATTAAACCATAGTGACTCAAATGCAAACCAAATTCTGACAGCATACAGTAATTTGCTCAGAAAAGGAAGGGACGAAATGACAGAGGGTTACTGTTTATAAAATGCACGATCACTCTATCGACTGTTTAGCGAAAATAATGCAGTTATGTCTGCTAGAAAGAGGATAAAGTGTTTGTGTGGGCTAATTTGTTGATTTTATTTTGATATGAAAAAAAAACAAGTTAAATCAATCATGGAATTGTAAAGCTGTTTAAATTATTAGAATCTTCAATTCTGAGGAGTAGCCTACATTGGAAGTGTCAACCATTTTACATTTTTCACTCTTCTAAAAACAACAATGGAGAGTTTGTCTATTTTTTGAATTGAGTTCCATTCATTCAGCAGACCGTACCAAAGTTTCTCTCCACTGCCAAGAGTCAGCAGGGAGTCAATGAGACAGTATCTGCAGTTTCACCCTGAACAGTCTGTACAAATACTCCATGCAAAGGTCGCCCAAAAATCCAGTCGACAAGGCCCCCACCGGTTAAACATCCTCCAAATGTCTCTCATCTAGCTCTGTCTGTGACCCATTGCCTGGTTGAAAAACTTTACCCAACCTCCATCATATAGTCTACATTATACTGAACCTAAGTCACTGTTCTGCACCAGAGTCATGGAACACAGTTCACCTTAATAATGTTTACATACTTTTTTCATTCACTTTACATGTACAGTGCCTTCGGAAAGTATTCAGACCCCCTGACTTTTTTCACATTGTTACTTTACAGCCTTATTCTACACAAAATACCCCATAATGAAAAGGGCAAACAGGTTTTTAGAACATTTTGCAAATGTATTAACATTTAAACACAGAAGTATTCAGTCCCTTTGCGTTGAGACTCGAAATTGAGCTCCGTTGCATCCTGTTTCCATTGATCATCCTTGAGATGTTTCTACAATTTGATTGGAGTTCACCTGTGGTAAATTCAATTGATTGGACATGATTTGGAAAGGCACACACCTGTCTATATAAGGTCCCACAGTTGACATTGCATGTCAGAGCAAAAACCAAGCCATGAGGTTGAAGGAATAATCCGTAGAGCTCCGAGACACAATTGTGTCGAGGAACAGATCTGTGGAAGGGTACAAAACAATTTCTGCAGTATTGAAGGTCCCCAAGAACACTGTGGCCTCCATTCTTAAATGGAAGAAGTTTGGAACCACCAAGACTCTTCCTGGAGTTTGCCGCACGGCCAAACTAAGCAATCGGGGGAGAAGGGAACTCAATGGTCACTCTGACAGAGCTCCAGAGTTACTCTGGCTGTATCCCTACAGTGAAGCATGGTGGTGGTAGCATCATGCTGTGGGGATGTTTTTCAGCGTCAGGGACTGGGAGACTAGTCAGAATCGAGGGAAAGATGAATGGATTAAAGTACAGAGAGATCCTTGATGAAAACCTGCTCTAGAGCGATAAGGACCTCAGACTGAGGCACAGGTTCCCCTTCCAACAGGACAACGATCCTCAGCACACAGCCAAGACAACGCAGGAGTGGCTTCGGGACAAGTTGCTGAATGTCCTTGATTGGCCCAGCCAGAGACTTGAACCCGATCGAACATCTCTGGAGAGACCTGAAAATAGCTGTGCAGCGACACTCCCCATCCAATCTGTCATACCTTGATCTGTTTAATCCGTCTTTGTGCTTGACTCCACCCCCTCCAGGTGTCGCCCATCTTTCTCATTATCTCCAATATATTTTTACCTGTGTTCTCGGTCTGTTGCCAGTTAGTTTTGTTTCGTCAAGCCTACCAGCGTTCTTTCTGTGCTCTTGTCTTTCTCTAAGTTCCTGTTTTCCCTGTTTTGGCCATTCTGCCTGCTCTGAGCCTGCCTGCCGTTCTGTACCTTGTCACACCACCCTGGATTACTGACCTCTGCCTGCCCCCTGTTTTTGTAATAAGCTTTTGTTACTTCGAAACTGTCTGCATCTGGGTCTTCTCCTGAGCCTTGACACAATCTGTATGAGCATCAGAGAATCTACACAAAACAATGGGAGAAACTCCCAAAAAACAAATTTTAATCCGTTTTAGAATAAGGCTGTAACGTAACAAAATGTGGAAAAAGTCAAGGAGTTGAATACTTTCCGAATTCATTGTATATACTGTGTTATAGTCATGGCTCATCCTATATAATAGTTTTTTTTGTGCTTGTGCTTGTGTATTTTTATTTTATTTTTTATTGCTAGGTATTACTGCACTGTTGGAGCACCTGCAATAAAGTCTGCAAATATGTGTACTCAACCAATAAACATAGATTTTTTACTGTCATGAACATGACAAATGGGGTAATTGTCAGGACCCGGTGCGAGAAACAGTCACTAATAATCGTCAGAACCCAGAAGATGAGGCAGACACAGCAGTACTAGAGATGGTGGTTTAATTAAAGAATAAAATCTTCAGGCAAAGAAACTCAATCCACAATGTCCAAAAATAAAGCCAAGAGGCACAAAATGGAAATCCTCCAAAATACAAAAGAAACCCACAAAGTGGTAAAAAACAGCAGGGAAAAACAAACCTCAAAAGACTACTCAAATAATACACAAGAACTAAACCAGAGAACCTCTGGAAAATCCAACAAGAGAAATATCTGTATAAAACAAAGCTTGGCTGGGGCTGGGTGCTAACTTACAAACACTGAGCAAGGAACTGAGGAACACACAGGGTTTAAATTAACAAGGGAATGACCTACAGGTGCAAACAATAATAAGAGCAAGAAAAAACAAAAGGTACAAAGGTGCAATGGGGACATCTAGTGACCAAAACCCGAACAGTCTTGGCCAAAACCTGACAGAATCCCCCTCCTAGGAACGGCTCCTGACGTTCCTACCAGCCTTCTCAGGGTGGAGGGTCCTGAACTGACGAATGAGGTCAGGGTCCAGTATGTCCTTGGCAGGAACCCAGGAGCGCTCCTCGGGACCGTAGCCTTCCCAGTCCACCAGATACTGCCAGGACCGCTGCACCCGGCGGGAATCCAGTATCCGGTGGACGGTAATAGCCAACTGGCCACCGATGACACGGGGCGGAGGGGGAGGTCTGCCTGCCGGGATAAGGGGAGAAAAAACAACAGGTTTAATAAAGAAATGTGAAATGTTGGTTGATCTTAAGGGATCTGGGTAAGTGCAGGCGAAAAGTAACGGGATTGACTCTCCTGGCAATCTTAAAAGGACCGATGAACCTCTGGGACAGCTTGCGAGACTCCACCCGTAGTGGTAAGTTCTTAGTTGAGAGCCATACTCTCTGGCCGGGTACAGGTAGGACCGGGACGGCGACGTCTGTTGGCTTGTCGTTGGTACTGCTGAGAGGAACGCAGAAGATTAAGCAGTGCCTTCTTCCACGTAAGCCGACAGCGTCTGATGAACCTTGAGGCTGAAGGCACTCTGACTTCTGCCTCCTGGTCCGGGAACAATAGAGGCGCATAGCCAAACTGACACTCATGCGGGGATATACCAGTGGAGGAGGACACAAGGTGTTGTGCGCGTACTCGGCCCAAACATGAAGGATGACATGTGGACGGGTTGTTGGAAACCATGCATCTGAGGGTGGTTTCCAGCTCCTGATTCATCCTCTCAGTTTGGCCATTGGACTCCGGATGGTACCCTGAAGATAAACTGGCCGTGGCCCTATGAGTTGGCAGAAGGCCTTCCAAACCTTGAGGCGAACTGGGACCTCTGTCGGAAACCATATCTTGCGGAATCCCAAAGACTCGGAACACATGGTTAATCACCAACTCAGCTGTTTCTTGGCAGAAGGTAATTTGGTCAAGGAACAAACCTGGCCGCCTTAGAAAACCTGTCGATGATGACTAGGATCGTGTATTACCATGGGACGGAGGAAGGCCAGTAATAAAGTCCAACGAGATATGGGACCAGGGTCGGTGGGGAATAGATAGAGGGTGAAGGAGTCCTTGAGGGCGGAGGTGAGAAGATTTGCCCTGGCAGCACACGGAACAGGCCTTGACGAAAGTGGCAACGTCTTCTTTTATGGTAGGCAACCAGAACTTACGCTGGATGAACTCCAAGGTGCGACCTACGCCGGTTTTCAGGTGAGGCGAGAGAGTGCCCCCACAGAAGGACTTGGGACCTTGCTGACTTGGGAACAAACACCGATTAGCAGGACCTCTCCAGGGCCCGGTTCGATGGCTTGAGCTTGTTTCACGGTATCCTCCACTTGCCACGAGATCGGAGCCACGATCTTAGCGGCCGGAAGGACAGTCATGTCAGTATCTTCTCGAATGGCAGGAGAGTAGATTGTGACAAGGCGTCCGGTTTGAGATTCTTCGACCCGGGTCTATAGGTGAGGATAAACTGAAATCGGCTGAAGAAAAGGAGACCATCGAGCTTGTCTAGAGTTCAACCGCTTCGCCTGCTGGATATACTCCAGATTTTTGTGGTCCGTAAGCACTTGAAACGGTTGAGAAGCCCCCCTCGCCAGTGTCTCCATTCCTTCAATGCCATCTTAACCGCTAGGAGTTCACGATCCCCACATCGTAATTCCTCTCGGCCGGGGTAGCCGGTGAGAGAAGAAGGCGCAAGGATGAAGCTTCTTGTCTTCACCCCTCTGAGACAGGACAGCTCCAACCCCAACCTCTGATGCGTCTACCTCCACCACAAAGGTTCATCCGCTGTTGGTAGTGTCAGGATGGGAGCAGAGAGGATGCGCTGCTTGAGTCCTTGGAAGGCCGTCTCAGCTTCTCTTCCCACAGAAACCTTGTGTTGCACCCTTGGTTACAGCTGAGAGAGGGGCTGCCACCGAGCTGAAGTTCTTGATGAACTTGCGGTAAAAGTTGGTGAAGCCCAGGAAACGCTGAACTTCCTTAACGGACTTGGGGTGGCCAATCCGCTACGCCCCTACCTTCTTGGGTCCATCTGGACTCGACCGGGTTCCACTATAAATCCCAGGAATTGTACTCGAGAGGAATGGAATTCACACTTTTCCAGCTTAACGTACAAATGGCTGTCTAGGAGGCGTTTGAGCACTTGTCTGACATGCTTAGTGTGTTCTTGAAGGGAGCTCGAAGATGAGGATGTCATCCAAGTAAACAAACACAAAGATGTTAAGCATATCCCTAAGCACATCGTTTATGAGCGCTTGGAACACAGCCGGAGCGTTGGTCAGGCCGAAGGGCATCACCGAGTATTCGTAGTGACCAGTAGGCGTGTTGAAAGCGGTCTTCCACTCGTCCCGGGTTTGATCCGCACAAGATGGTAAGCGTTCCGCAGGTCAAGCTTAGTGAAGACAACTGCTTCCTGGAGCAGCTCAAATGCTGTGGCCATAAGGGGTAGCGGGTAGCGGTTACGGACGGTTATGGCATTGAGTCCCCGGTAGTCGATGCAAGTTCGTATCCACCGTCTGTCTTGCCCCCAAGAAACCCCTGCTCCCGCCGGCGAGGTAGATGACGCATGAGGCCTGCTGCCAGAGCGTCCTTGATGTAGGTATCCATAGCAGCTCGTTCGGGAGGAGAAAGGGAAAAGATCCGACCCCTGGGAGGGCAGGTCCGGAAACAGGCGATGTGCAATCGTAAGGTCTATGGGGTGGTAGTTTGGTGGCCCTCTGTTTGCTAAATACCAGTTTGAGGTCATGGTAACTCGGAATCCGGGACAGGTCGATGGATTCTAGAGACTCGGAAGGGGAACTCGGGAACTCGGGAAGATACAAGTGGCTTGGCACGTAGGACCCACTGCTGATAGTGCCCACAGACCAGTCGATGTGAGGGTTATGGCTGTGAAGCCAGGGATAACCAGGACGAGAGGGAACTCGGAACAGGAGATCAGATGAAAGTTCATCACTTCCTGGTGTTGGGAAACTGAAAGTCGCAAGGGGTAGTGGCACGAGTAACAAGTCCAGATCCCAAAGGGCTTCTATCCAACGTAGTAACCCTTATGGGGTCACTCAGAGGTTCAGAAGGAACGCCATTCTCTTTCGCCCAGACCCCATCCATGAAGTTACCTGCGGCTCCAGAGTCTACCAAGGCTTGAAGAGAAAACTCGTGGTCGTCCCAGGAAAGGGTAACTGGATGAGCAGGCGGGAGTTGGATGGATGGGAGGAGGTTATGTTTCCCGTTACAGCCCTCCCAGGCCTGCACGGAGAGTGCGTTTCCCTGGAGCCCGGGACACGTGGAGCGGAAATGGCCCGGTTTGCCGCAATATAGACAGCATCGCTCCCTCATCCGGCGGTCTCTCTCAGCCTGGGAGATGCGTCCAACCTGCATGGGTTCTGGTGGAGCCAGCGAGGATAAAGGTGGAGACTCGGAGCTGGAACCGATAGGAGCTAGGGTGAGCGGTCTACGGTTGAGTTCTCTCTCTCTCAGACGCTGGTCTATGCGTGAAGCCAACTTGATCAGGGACTCGAGGTTGTCCGGTGGTTCCCGAGTGGCCAGTTCATCTTGGATGGTGTCAGAAAGACCCTTCAAAAAACACACTGTGAGCGCCTCGTCGTTCCAGCCACTTGCTGCTGCCACAGTGCGGAACTGGATGGCATAGACCGTCACGCTGCGCCGACCTTGGCGGAGAGTCAGGAGCTGTTTGGCTAAGTCAGGGCCGTTGGTAGGACCTTGAAACACTCGCTTGAATTCTTCAGCAAAGGTAGAGTAGCTGGCACAGCAGGGACTTTGGGCATCCCACACGGCAGTAGCCCAGGCTAGGGATTTTTCCGACAGCAGGGTGATGATATATGCTATCTTGGACCGGTCGGTGGGAAACGACGATGGTTGCAGCTCAAAGGAGAGAGAACATTGGGTGAAAAACCCCTTACAAACACTCGGATCCCCTGAGAACCGTTGGGGAGGCGGCAGACGAGGTTTAGCCAGGGGGTTAACTGCCAGGGGAACTTGAATCGGATGAACTGGAGCAGAAGCGGTTGCCGGGGAAAGTCGATCCGAAATCTGCTTTATGGAAGTCAGCATCTCTAACAGAAGTTGAGAATGTCTAGCCATTAAGGCCTCTTGCTGAACCAGAGCAGCTTCGTGGCGTTGGACAGTCCCCTCGTGGTGGGACAGCATGGAAAAAAAATCCTGGGTACTGGCTGCCTCTGGGTTCATTATAAAAGCTCAGTGTTTCTGTCAGGACCCGGTGCGAGAAACAGTCACTAATAATCGTCAGAACCCAGAAGATGAGGCAGACACAGCAGTACTAGAGATGGTGGTTTAATTAAAGATAAAATCTTCAGGCAAAGAAACTCAATCCACAATGTCCAAAAATAAAGCCAAGAGGCACAAAATGGAAATCCTCCAAATACAAAAGAAACCCCACAAAGTGGTAAAAAACAGCAGGGAAAAACAAACCTCAAAAAGACTACTCAAATAATACACAGAACTAAAACCAGAGAACCTCTGGAAAATCCACAAGAGAAATATCTGTATAAAACAAAGCTTGGGCTGGGCTGGGTGCTAACTTACAAACACTGAGCAAGAACTGAGGAACACACAGGGTTTAAATACTAAACAGGGAATGACCTACAGGTGCAAACAATAATAAGAGCAAGAAAAAACAAAAGGTACAAAAAAGGTGCAATGGGGACATCTAGTGACCAAAACCCGAACAGTCTTGGCCAAAACCTGACAGTAATAAGTCATATCAATGCATGATCAAAGATTTAACACGGTCCTGTCATCATGACACATGCGGGGACTTTAGTGGGTTTGGTTGTCGGCAAACTAACCTTAGCCAGAATGCAGTTGCTTTTAGTATGGTATGAAGGAACGTTGTGTATACAATAGGTTGTTTTACCCTCCTTGTGTTTACATCAGTAGCCAGGATGGAAACTGAAACAAGACCTTTTGAAGGGTGAGCCTTAGAATGCATGTTCCCCCACATATTTGGCATTTCTTTCTTCAGTATTCAATTAAAGTCCTGTACTATATGATCTGACACAAGCTCTGTAATCTTACCCAGCCGCTGGTGCAGTGGCTTGCTACAGACTCTGGTTATATTGTGTCAGGACAACCGGTGCGAGAAACAGTCACTAATAATCGTCAGAACCCAGAAGATGAGGCAGACACAGCAGTACTAGAGATGGTGGTTTAATTAAAGAAYAAAATCTTCAGGCAAAGAAACTAAATCCACAATGTCCAAAAATAAAGCCAAGAGGCACAAAATGGAAATCCTCCAAAATACAAAAGAAACTCCACAAAGTGGTAAAAAACAGCAGGGAAAAACAAACCTCAAAAGACTACTCAAATAATACACAAGAACTGAACCAGAGAACCTCTGGAAAATCCAACAAGAGAAATATCTGTATAAAACAAGGCTTGGGCTGGGGCTGGGTGCTAACTTACAAACACTGAGCAAGGAACTGAGGAACACACAGGGATTAAATACTAACAAGGGAACGACATACAGGTGCAAACAATAATTAGAGCAAGGGAAAAACAAAAGGTACAAAAAAGGTGCAATGGGGACATCTAGTGACAAAAAACCAGAACAGTCCTGGCCAAAACCTGACAATATGGGCCTGGAAAGCTCCAGTGACGCTAAGGCAGACACTGTCAAACTAGCCTTCAAGGAACAACCTGATGCCTGGGTGAGAGTTGGAAAAAAAGAGATCAAGGTGAAAAGTGTCTCCCATTTTATGACAAAAACATGTCCTTTTGTGTTTCCAGCCCGACAACACTGACCGCTCTATTGACCCAGACACCGTGTCAAAATATTTTATTACAGAAGACTGTTGACAGTGCGAACACAGCGCTCGAGTCATTCCTGACCATTTTAATAAATGTTTTTAGATTTTTGCATGTGCCAAGTCCCTCTACATCTCCGACACAGACAAAAGGAAGCACTTTCACCTGGTCTTTAAGCTCTTACTCTGCATGAGCAGGAGATCGGCTCCTTCCACAGTAAGCTGATGAAAGTGATCTCCAGCCGTCCCAGAAGAGGGAGTCAGTCTATGAAAATCGCTGACTGTGAATGACAGGTGATCCTAAGGTGCCACAGTCCCCATGGTCACGGTAGGGCTAGAGTGGAGGTACAAGCTGGTAGGTTGATGTTTATTGTCATGAGTCTTGTCCTGGAGGCAGAACTGAGCAATTTCCCCTTAGATAGATTAATTGGCTATATTACATTAAAAAAATGTGTGTGGTGGGGGTGAAGGGGCTTTTTGGTCTTAGTTTAAGGTTAGTGTTAGGCATTAGGGTTAGGTTTAAAATCAGATTTTATGACTTTGTGGCTGTGCCAGTTAATGACCACTCTGCTACAAGTTGCCAATCCTAGTTAGTCCAGATATTTAACCTTATGATCCAGGAGCACACAATACGAGTCCGGTTGTAATGACATAGGCTCCTGTTCCTTGCAAGATAAAAAGGAGAGGTGCCAAAGAGGCTTGACAGCTGAGATCACAAGTGGGGTATTTTAGAATGTCTCATGTTGCCGTGGGAGAATGCACCACGGCGCACTGCGTGTGAAAGTAAAACAAACCTTTGCTTCGTCAATCATTAGTAAGAAGGGTGTATGCTTATTTGTGGGCATATATGTGCTGTATTTTAAGTGTACTTGAGGTGGGGAAATGCGTTTTGCACAATGTGTGACAGTGAAATGTATTTGTCATGCTGCTTTAGTCATCTTTACTACGTCTGTCTGTATGTTTGCTGTGTGTGTCCATTTGTGGTGTGTATTTCCGCGGGGTCGAGGGTGGCTGAACTGTTGTTTCTGTCCTCCATCCACTGACACTCTCTTTTTACTGCTGTGGGAAGAATGACTTGGCAGAGCCCTTATGGAAGGAGGAAGTAGATCTTCTAGCTGGTTGAAATGCTGGGACGATATTTGTTTTCCCATCATCAAAAATGTTTTAAAGATTTGCTAATGCATTAATGTATTCCAAGTCAGATTTTCAACCTTTCACTGATTGGAATCGTCTCTCAAACTAAGATGAAGCTCACCTCAGAAGTAGAGTAAATAGACTCAAATCAAAAGTTATTTGTCACATGCGCCGAATAAAACCATAAAATGCTTACTTATGAGGCCTTAACAAACAATGAAGAGTTTTAAAAAAGTTTTAAAAAATGGCTAAATAAACTAAAACATTTTTTTACCATAAAAGAACAATAAATCAAATCAAATCAAATTTTATTWGTCACATACACATGGTTAGCAGATGTTAATGCGAGTGTAGCGAAATGCTTGTGCTTCTAGTTCCGACAATGCAGTAATAACCAACAAGTAATCTACCCTAACAATATATGAATGAGTGATGGTACAGAACGGCATAGGCAAGATGCAGTAGATGCTTCTACACCTGCATTACTAGCTGTTTGGGGTTTTAGGCTGGGTGTCTGTACAGCACTTCGAGATATTAGCTGATGTACGAAGGGCTATATAAAAATAAAATTGATTGAAAAAAATTGTATAGTGTACAGTCTATACATATGAGATGAGTAATGTAGGGTATGTAAACATAAAGTGGCATAGTTTAAAGTGGCTAGTGATACATGTATTACATAAAGATGGCAAGATGCAGTAGATGATATAGAGTACAGTATATACATATACATATGAGATGAGTAATGTAGGATATGTAAACATTATATTAAGTGGCATTGTTTAAAGTACCCCTGGTATATAACGAGGCTATATACCAGGGGTACTGGTCCGAGTGAATGTGCAGGGATATGGGTTAGTCGAGGTAATTGAGGTAATATGTACATGTACTGTTGAAGTCGGAAGTTTACATACACCTTAGCCAAATACATTTAAACTCAGGTTTTCACAATTCCTGATATTTAATCCTAGTAAAAATTCCCAGTTTTACGTCAGTTAGGATCACCGCTGTATTTTAAGAATGTGAAATGTCAGAATAATAGTAGTGATTTATTTCAGCTTTAATTTCTTTCATCACATTCCCAGTGGGTCACAAGTTTACATAGACTCAATTAGTATTTGGTAGGATTGCCTTTAAATTGTTTAACTTGGGTCAAATGTTTTGGGTAGCCTTTCACAAGGTAGCCAAAATAATTTGGGTGAATTTTGGCCCATTCCTCCTGACAGAGCTGGAGTAACTGAGTCAGGTTTGTAGGCCTCATTGCTCGCACACGCTTTTTCAGTTCTGCCCACACATTTTCTATAGGATTGAGGTCAGGGCTTTGTGATGGCCACTCCAATACCTTGACTTTGTTGTCCTTAAGCCATTTTGCCACAACTTTGGAAGTATGCTTGGGGTCATTGTCAATTTGGAAGACCCATTTGCGACCAAGCCTTAACTTCCTGACTGATGTCTTGAGATGTTGCTTCAACATATCCACATAATTTGACTTCCTCATGATGCCATCTATTTGGTGAAGAGCACCAGTCCCTCCTGCAGCAATGCACCCCCACAACATGTTGCTGCCACCCCCGTCCTTCAGGGTTGGGATGGTGTTCTTCAGCTTGCAAGCCTCCCCTTTTTTCTCCAAGCATAATGATGGTCATTATGGCCAAACAGTTCTATTTTTGTTTCATCAGACCAGAGGACATTTCTCCAAAAAGTACGATATTTTTCCCCATGAGCAGTTGCAAATCGTAGTCTGGCTTTTTTATGGCGGTTTTGGAGCAGTGGCTTCTTCCCTGCTGAGCGGCCTTTCAGGTTATGTCGATATAGGACTCGTTTTACTGTGGATATAGATACTTTTGTACCTGTTTCCTCCAGCATCTTCACAAAGTCCTTTGCTGTTGTTCTGGGATTGATTTGCACCTTTCGCACCAAAGTAGGTTCATCTCTAGGAGACAGAACGCGTCTCCTTCCTGAACAGTATGACGGCTGCGTGGTCCCATTGTCACGTTCACTGTCTTCAAACTCCCTGTCATAGATGAGTCAAGGCGCAGCGTGCATGTAATTCCACATTTCTTTTAATCGTAGTGAAACCTTCACAAAAAGAACAGGTAAACAGAAACAAACGTGACGCATCCGTGGCACACACAAACACACACAGAAAATAAATAATTACCCACCACATTAGGTGGGAAAAAGGCTGCTGGTATGATTCCACATCAGAGACAACGATAGACAGCTGGCTCTGCTTGGGAACCAGACTCGGCCAAAAACAAAGAAATTGAAAACATAGAATGCCCACCCAAATCACACCCTGACCTAACCAAATAGAGAAATAAAATGGCTCTCTAAGGTCGGGGCGTGACACCCATGGTGTTCATTCTTGCGTACTATTGTTTGTACAGATGAACGTGGTACCTTCAGGCATTTGGAAATTGCTCCCAAGGAGGAACCAGATTTGTTGAGGTCGACAGTTCTTTTTCTGAGGTCTTGGATGATTTCTTTAGATTTTCCCATGATATCAAGAAAAGAGGCACTGAGTTTGAAGGTAGGCCTTGAAATACATCGACAGGTACACCTCCAATTGTCTCAAATGATGTCAATTAGCCTATCAGAAGCATCTAAAGCCATAACATCATTTGCTGGAATTTTCCAAGCTGTTTACAGGCACAGTCTACTTAGTGTATGTAAACTTCTGACCCACTGGAACTATGACACAGTGAATATAAGTGAAATAATCTGTCTGTAAACAATTGTTGGGAAAATTACTTGTGTCATGCACAAAGTACATGTCCTAACAGACTTGCCGAATCTATAGTTTGTTAATGAGTTTTAGTGACTCCTACCTAAGTGTATGTACATTTTAGACTTCAACTGTATATTACTGCCTTCATTTTTGATGGACCCCAGGAAGAGTAGCTGCTGCCTATTCCAGTCTGTACTAGCAAAACAGTCCTGTAGCTTAGCATGAGCTTTATTGGACCACTTCCATATTAACCGCCTCACTAGTACTTCCTGTTTTGCTTGTAAGCAGGAGGATAGAGTTATGGTCTGATTTTCCAAAGAGAGGGTAAGCCTTGTATGCGTTTCTGTGAATGGAGTAAAGGTGGTCTTAAGTTCTTGCTCTAGTTGCACAGGTGACATGCTAATGAACATTTTGTAAAACTGATTTAATTTTCTCTGCATTAAAATCACAGCCATGAGAAACGACTCATTTCCTTGTTTGCTTATGGCCCTATACAGCCCGTTGAGTGCGATTTTAGTGCCAGCATCAGTTTGTTGTGGTTAATAGACAACTACAAAAAAAATGGACAAAGACTTTCTTGGTAAATAGAATACCTCATGATAAGCTGCTATTACTAACTCAGGCAAGTAAAAACTAGAGACTTCCTGTCACGGCCGTCAAAAGGAGGAGACCAAGGCGCAGCGTCGTATGCGTACATTCTTGTTTATTCTAAGAATGAACACTGAACAAAACTAACAAAATGAACCGTGAAGCTATACAATTGAGTGCTGAACAGGAAACTACACATAGACAAGAAGACACAAATACCCAAGGGAAAATGGCTACCTAAATATGGTCCCCAATCAGAGACGACGATAAACAGCTGCCTCTGATTGGAAACCATATCAGGCCACCATAGACATATATATATCTAGACCTACAGAAAACCCCATATATACAAAAACCCTAGACAGGACAAAACTAGCATACCCACCCTAGTCACACCCTGACCTAACCAAAATAATAAAGAAAACATAGATAACTAAGGTAAGGGCGTGACACTTCCTGAACATTGGAGATCGCGCAACTCTCCTCTCTTAGTCTTACCCGAGTCTGCCCTCCTGTCTTGGCAATGCATAGAAAAACCATCGAGCTGTATATCCATGTCCTTGTTCAGCCAAGACTCTGAGAAGCATAGGATATTACAGTTTCAGGTTTGTTGATAGGATAGTCTCGAATGGAGCTCATCCAGTTTGTTCTCCAGTGATTGCACATTTGCCAACAGAACAGAGGGCAACGGCGGTCTATTTTTTTCACCAAAATAATCTCGTCAGGATGCCGGCTATCCTGCCTCTTTCGCATCCCGGGGATTAGGGTCTGGTCTGGAGTAAGCAGCATGTCCATGTGCTTCATTAAGAAGTGTTGAGCCTCCTTGACAGTGGAAAACGTGTGTGTTGTATTCTGGAAAGTCAAGGTGAGTTTTCCTGGGTGGATGAAGCCGCATCTCAAGTTTAGCTTGCTTAGCTGGGATCTCACCTTGTTGTAGGTCACCCTCTGTTTCAGCAGTTCGGCACTCAGGTCTGGGTAGATACTTCTCTGCATAGGTCAGAATCCCTGATTCAGCTACGAGGTGAACAATGTGCAGTTCGACTTCAAAACTGTGGACTTGTATAATCATACACAGATATCCATTGCAGAGAGCACCTGTGTGCTGTGCAGTGTTTATCAGGGGCATGGGGATCCAGCTTATCCTGCCCAAACATTTCAAAGAAAAGATTGCTCATGAAGGATGTTGGGTTGCCCGCTTCGACATCAGTTTCAAGTCTTGTGACCAGCACATTGAATTTATGGGAATGATGAGTGATTGTTTTATTTTTTTAGGAGATTCATTTCACCTTCTAGCTTAGTTTGCGTTGTTTCCATGTCATGGAGTCGCACCTCTGTCACATTGGCCACTGTCGCCAAACTTTCCACCTTAGTTGACTAGGTATCCACTTTAGAAGTGAGCAGTGGAAGAGATTCATTTAGTGGTTTTAAGCACAGGTCACCAAAGTCCATGCTGTGTGTGGTTCCAGAAGTTTACGTGTTCAATGTGGAGTGGAGGTGGCTGTGGCACCCCATCACCGTTCCTGTCCCTCAGTCTGGACGGTCTTATCTACAGATGCACCGTCAGCTTCACCTACACCCCCACAGGCAGAGGAGTGCTGAAAAATGCCCCAGACTCTGACACCTTCAGACTTGATCCACCAAGAGTTCACTCGCGCCAACTTCCACTTGTTCACGCAGAGCTAGCTAGCATTCCGATTCTCTACCCCTCTCCCGAAGTGTGCACTCATTCTGTCCCTCTCATGCATTTAAAAGCATTGGTTTGGAGCAAGCATACCTAGAGTAAGTTTCCACCATATCCCTCACCATATCCCTTTTAAATCTATTAGGGGGAGTGTACAAGTGCACACTTCGAGAGAAGGGTAGAGAATTGGAATGTAGCCCTGGTGCCCATACAGCTAGGGCTAAGTATAGCTGGTGCTATCCCAGAGCATCTGATCCCTCGTACAGCATACTTGCTAGCATTAGCAGAAAACATATACAGTAGTGACATAGCCCGGGTGGTGTCGTTCTGTTTCCCACTTGTTCATTGTCTTACTAAGACAACGACATAGCATTGTTAAGTGCAGAAACAGTTAGGCACCCTGGCTAAACTTAACGCTTTATGACAGAAGGCTTCAGACTCTAAGCTAACCTGAAGAGAAACGCAGTGAGTCACGCTCTTTTGACCCAGTCACAGCTCTTCCAGTAAAGAGACCCATTATACTGCCTGTTCAATAGCACTTGTGAAAAAGAAACATGAGTGGAAAATTCATTGTGAATGCATTCTAAGAAAAATGTAAGTAGAGAAGTAACGTGCGTGTGGCGACAGAACTGAGGATGTTATTTCAGGAGAAATGACAGCCATCGCTGAAACATGAATGTTATGAGAGAAAGCAGAGTAAAATACTGTCAGCTCCATATATCATTACACCAAGAAACTCCTTTCAAGCAAATATATGTGGAAAGATGGAGGGATACATGTAATTTGATCTTGATTTGTGACTGCATTGGACTGAGGTTGTATTACCCTTCAACTGAACAGCACTGGCATTGTAATAATTAACTTTATTTATTTTCTCTCTTATTTTCTGCTAATCCAGTAGACAAAGCACGTTTACTTTTAAATCTGAATCAATTTATTTTAATTTAGCAATGGAGCAATGTAGTCATAACTTATTAAATAGACAAAAAAAATATGACCCAAATTAAACTGTTCTAAGTAGTATTTTTTTTCTCCCACAGAAGGTCATTTTCTGAAGTGCTTTTTTGTTCCTGAGGAATTATGTGTACATTTTGATAAAACACTCAATTTAACAGTTAATATAAATCTATAACCTAAACCATGTCAAAAAGTTCAAGAGCAGTGAGTTTTCATTCAAATAAATTGTCTTCTCTGTAATCCCTATTTTGGCATATCCCACCATTTACATCCAATTTCTAGAACGATTTTAAAACCACCTAACCAAGATTTTCACCTAACCAGAGTTTTTACTATCATTGTAAACGCCTAGTTATTTTGTTGCTTTGGGAAAGGAATTTCTGAAGATTTTTACTTATTTAAATGTGATTACTAATTAATTTACATGTCTCCCTCAGATGAGCTGGTTCTAGTCTTTTTGGCAATTTTCTGGTGTTTTGTGGTAGAAAACTGAGGGCATCGAGCATAACACGCCAATGCTATTACCCATTGATAACAAAACAATCCTGCGCTTGCATTCAGTTGCCTCTCCCTGTTGCACACAACAAGCTCCCATTCCCGTGTTACAAGGGGAGAGATGAAATCAAAAACCCTGGTACGGTCAACCCTGTCACTTTAATAGCAATTTTTCTTAATTTAAAAACTCTTCAGATAATAAGCGGTCCTGTATGGCTCAATTAGTAGAGCTTGGCACTTGCAACTATAGAATTGTGGGTTTGATTCCCAGAGCCACACATATATAAAAAATATATGCACGCATGACTAAGTCATTTTGGATAAAAGCGTCTAAATGGCATATATTATAAAGCATGTTTTTAAAGGCCCAATGGAGCAGTTTTTTATCGTAATATCAAATAATTTCAGGGCAGTTATTGTCAGAGAGGTTTTGAACTCTTTGTTGGTCTATTAACTAATGTATCACCTGATGTCACCAGGCAGGCTAAAACTCCATCCCAGATTTCAGACTAGATCCTCATTGGTTGTCTGTCCTCTGCTGCTGTGGAGCAGATGTCCTGAGCTGTCCTGAGAGCTAAAGGCAGATAGTTGTCACTTTACTTGGGAATACCAGCAGGCCTGAGAACAAGAACAATGCAGCCTTGTGTCATACACCAGCTAGGCAGGGTGTGTCTTTCCGGGCAAATCATCTATGACGTAATGTGTTCACTAATATTGATATTACCATAAATGTTTTTTGGTAGTAGAACATTTAAGTTGTTGGCTAGTAATTTACTTTGCTCAAATGGGCATAGCATAAAATGGCACAGACCTTCTGAAATCATGCTTCTGGTAGAGCCCAGTCTGATTTGAAACCAAAATACATATTCACAGACGAAGACGAAAAGCCTGATAGAATAATGTGTAGGCTCTATAGGAACGTATGTGATTGCACGTATGTGATCGTCTGGAGTGAATGGAGAGGCATGTGGCCTTCTTCCCTTCGTCATTAACAAGACAAACATGTGTGAGAGGAGGCCGACTGGCACAGGAGATCTCTGTAGTCCCACTAATCTGTATCATGTGTTGAGGAATAAAGAAACTCTCAAACTGATTCACATGCTGAAAAGAAACCCGCAACATGAAAGGGGCCCATTCTTGCACTTCCATTCATATCTTTTCCCCTCCCGTTTTATATAAGGGGTCTCCAAGGAACCGAGGAGTCCATTTCATCCTCATGAACAAGTCCTCAATCCCAGCGTGTGTGTGCTTGCGTGCGTGTGTAAGACCGAGTGCGTGTGCACGCGTTTGTGCGTACGAGTACTGTCCTCCAGTGTTGAGCCAGTGGCAGTGCCCCCAGGAGCATTCTTCTGGCAGTGACAACAGGTCTGCTACAGTTTAGCCCAGAGGCTCCTGGATCTCTGTGTTCCACTGGCTGGATAAAAGGGGCTACTGCCCAGCCAGTCTGCTGTCACAGCAGAGGCATTTTCCAGTAACTCATCACCTTCGTGTCAAACAGCAAACTGTACCTCTGGTCTGGAGGCTGAGGGATAACAGATCAATTGAGAAGCTGCTCACAGCTGGGTGATGTTGAAAGACACTGTCTAAAAGGAATCCCAAAGGTAGAAATATGAGAACAATGTTAATGGTGATTGCTCCTTGTGATCTTCCTGCCATACAGTAGGAGTATGACCTTAATTGGCCCTCAGAGAATATAACTTGACTACAGGTATGTCCAAATACCCCTCATTTAGACAGGTAAAAGTAAAACATAACTCTGTGCTACTTCAGTCCTTTTTTTACATGAGCAAACACGGAACCAGATTCCACTTGTACATGAAGAATTTGAGGCACACGAGGCAAAGAGAGCATAATGTTTATGTGGTAGAGCAAGCTCAGAGCGGAAATAATTTATGAGCATAAGCAGACATGAAATACTTGTTAACTTCTCTAGGGTAGGGGGCAGCATTTGGAATTTTGGATGAAATGCATGCCCAAATTAAACTGTCTGTTTCTCGGGCCCAGAAGATATGATATGCATATAACTGGTAGATTTGGATAGAAAACACTCTAGAGTTTCCAAAACTGTTAAAATAGTGTCATCTGAGGAGGAGTAGTAACAAGGATCGGAGGACCAAAGCGCAGCGTGGTAAGTGTTCATGATGAATATTTAATGGAACAAAACTGAACACTGAAATACAAAACAATAAAGTGAACGAACTAAAACCGAAACAGTTCCGTGTGGAACACACAGACATGGAAGACAACCACCCACGAAACCCAGGTGAAAAAAGGCTACCTAAGTATGATTCTCAATCAGAGACAACTAACGACACCTGCCTCTGATTGAGAATCATACCAGGCCAAACGAAAAATCAACATAGAAAAACGAACATAGATAACCCACCCAACTCACGTCCTGACCATACTAAAACAAAGATAATAATAACAAAATAACAAAAAGAACTAAGGTCAGAACGTGACAATTACAGTATCCATTGACTTAGGACTCAAATTGCAGTTCCTATGCCTTCCACTAGATGTCAACAGTCTTTAGAAAGTGTTTCAGTCTTGTATTCTGAAAAATGAGGAAGTAAGAGCAGTCTGAATGAGTGGACCCTAAAGTTTCACAGAGCTTTTTCTTGCGCACAACCAAGAGAGTGCGTTTCTTGTTTACATTTTATATTGACGACGTTATTGTCCTGTTGAAATATTATTGATTATTTAGGCTAAAAACAACCTGAGGTTTGAATATAAACATAAACACGTTTGACATGTTTCTATGAACTTTAAGGATACAATTTGGATTTTTTTGTCTTCCTGTTTTGACTGCGTTTGAGCCTGTGGATTACTGAAGAAAACGCGCAAACAAAACTGAGGTTTTTGGGTATAAAGAGACTTTACCGAACAAAAGGAACATTTATTGAGTAAATGAATGTCTGCTGAGTGCAACCATATGAAGATCATCAAAGGTAAGGGATACATTTTATCTCTATTTCTAAATTGTGTAACTGTTCTATCTGGCTGGCTACTGTTTGTAATGATTTGTCTAGTGGGCTATGTTCTCATAATCGTTAGGTATGCTTTCGCCGTAAAGCATTTTTWAAATCTGACACCGTGGTTGGATTSACAAGAAGTTMATCTTTWAACCTATGTAAAATATGTTTTGTTTTCTGAATTTTTATAATGAGTATTTCTGTATTTGAATTTGGCGCCCAGCAGTTTCACTGGCTGTTGAAGAGGTGGGACGCTACCGTCTCCTGTGCCCAAGAGAGGTTAAATGGCTTTACAGCGATTTGAACTCATTCACAAACACTTCAGGCAAAGCTACACGATAGAAAAGACTCAAAAGATTGAGCCATAGTTAAATACTGTACATACATTTTTTTATGTATTTTACCTTTATTTAACTAGGCAAGTCAGTTAAGAACAAATTCTTATTTTCAATGACGGCCTAGGAAGAGTGGGTTAACTGCCTTGTTCAGGGGCAGAACGAAAGATTTGTACCTTGTCAGCTCGGGGATTCAATCTTGCAACGGTTCCTAGTCCAATGCTCTAACCACTAGGCTATGCTGCCGCCCCACATGGCTTGGAGATTGGTGTGCTAACATATGGTTCAAATAGCGCACTCCTAACTTGTGAGCAGTAATTCATAAATCTAATATTGGGTCCTGTTTAGGGCTGTGGTGATCATGAAATTTTGTCAGCAGGTGATTGTCAAGCTAATAACTGTCAGTCTCACGATAATTTCAATCAAATGTATTTATAAAGCCCTCCTTACATCAGCTGATGTCWCAAAGTGCTGTACAGAAACCCAGCCTAAAACCCCAAAACAGCAAGCAATGCAGGTGTAGAAGCACGGTGGCTAGGAAAAACTCCCTAGAAATGCCAGAACCTAGGAAGAAACCTAGAGAGGAACCAGGCTATGAGGGGTGGCCAGTCCTCTTCTGGCTGTGCCGGGTGGAGATTATAAAAGAACATGGCCAAGATATTCAAATGTTCATAGATGACCAGCAGTGTCAAATAATAATAATCACAGTGGTTGTCGAGGGTGCAACAGGTCAGCACCTCAGGAGTAAATGTCCGTTGGCTTTTCATAGCCGATCATTCAGAGTATCTCTACTGCTCCTGCTGTTTCTAGAGAGTTAAAAACATCAGGTCTGGGACAGGTAGCACGTCCGGTGAACAGGTCAGGGTTCCATAGCCGCAGGCAGAACAGTTGAAACTGGAGCAGCAGCACGGCCAGTGCAGCCTTTGATATTATTGACCATAACCTGTTGTTGAAAAAACTTGTTATGGCTTTTCAAATTCTGCCATATCGTGGATTCAGAGCTAGCTATCTAATAGAACTCAAAGGGTTTTCTTTAATGTAAGCTTCTCTAATGTCAATATGTAAAGTGTGGTGTAGCGCAGGGCAGCTCTCTAGGCCCTCTACTCTTTTCTATTTTTACCAATGACCTGCCACTGGCATTAAACAAAGCATGTGTGTCCATGTATGCTGATGATTCAACCATATACGCATCAGAAACCACAGCTAATGAAGTCACTGAAACCCTTAACAAAGAGTTGCAGTCTGTTTTGGAATGGGTGGCCAGCAATAAACTGGTCCTGAACATCTCTAAAACTAAGAGCATTGTATTTGGTAAAAATCATTCCCTAAGTTCTAGACCTCAGCTGAATCTGGTAATGAATGGTGTGGCTGTTGAACAAGTTGAGACTAAATTACTTGGCGTTACCTTAGACTGTAAACTTTCATGGTCAAAACATATAGATACAATGGTTGAAAATATGTGGGGAGGTCTGTCCGTAATAAAGAAATGCTCTGCTTTTTTGACACCACACTCCAAAAAAGCAAGTTTTGCAGGCTCTAGTTTTGTCTAATCTTGATTATTGTCCAGTCTTGTGCTGCAAGGAAAGACCTAGTTAAACTGCAGTTGGCCCAGTATAGAGCGACACGTCTTGCTCTTCATTGTAATCAGAGAGCTGATATAAATACTATGCATGCCAGTCTCTCTCTTGGCTAAGAGTTGAGGAGAGACTGACTGCATCACTTCTTTTTATAAGAAACATTAAATGTGTTAAAAATCCCAAATTGTTTGCACAGTCAACTTACACACAGCTCTGACACACACACACTTACCCCACCAGACATGCCACCAGGGGTCTTTTCACAGTCCCCAAATCCAGAACAAATTCAAGAAAGCATACAGTATTATATAGAACCCTTATTGCATGGAACTTCCTTCCATCTCATATTGCTCAAATAAACAGCAAATCTTGTTTCAAAAAACAGATGAAGCAACACCTCCCGGCACAACGCCTCTCCCCTATTTGACCTAGATAGTTTGTGTGTATGTATTGATATGTAGGCTACGTGTGCCGTTTTAATTTTTTATGTTCCTGTCTATTAATGTTCTGAATTATTTCATGTTTTGTGTGGACCCCAGAAAGAGTAGCTGCTTTTGCAACAGCTAATGGGGATCCTAATAAAATAGCAAATACTGTAAGGGAATTCTGCCCTATGTTTATACAAGAGACCACAGGAAACTTCTTTGATCAGAGGTTAGTTTGTTTAATAAGGATTGCAACCCGGAGTATACACTTACAGTAATTTGCAAGTAACACACTCAGTACAAAATA
This sequence comes from Salvelinus sp. IW2-2015, assembly GCF_002910315.2. Taxonomy (NCBI): domain Eukaryota; kingdom Metazoa; phylum Chordata; class Actinopteri; order Salmoniformes; family Salmonidae; genus Salvelinus; species Salvelinus sp. IW2-2015. Next base: position 1,749,434 of record NC_036851.1, on the reverse strand, counting down.
TGGCGTTTTCCCTTTTTATCCCTTACTGAGGATCACCCCGCCCTGGGTGACGTCCCTTAACTTTAATACCATATAAGCTCATAATTAATAGTTGCTAATACAAAGATGTCTCTGCTACTCGGAGTTCAGCTTATTGCTATTTGCTGTTAGTTTCCTAATCCTTCTTCTCCATATTGCTAACATGTGCTAGCAGAAGTAAGACTGGAAAATAGTATCAACAGGAACTGAAAGTATAGTTTCAACAAACGGGCATATGACTTTTGTACAGTTGACCTCTTCATGACCTTACAAAGTCTACCACTGATTCTTAATCTCAAGCTGAAGCAAAACATTCATCATTGTAATTTTGTAATCACAGGTAGAATTGTAATGTACAGATATTATAAAATTACTTTCAATACCAAAATTGTCCATGAATTAACATACACACGTTTAGCATCTTCTGGCTTCCACACATAGCCTACAAGCCACTGATGCAGACCTTTGGAACATCTACATTTGAAAAAGTCTAATAAATCCATTTAATATAGTCTTCACCATCACAATAAATCCATTATTTTAGACAGGTCTAAAGAAACATATGAAGAAAATGTAGTCTATTTCAGAAGAACAGAATATCATACTCTAAGTTATCCTTATATGGCTGTGGGCTACACTAGTTCATTTAGCAGAAAAGATTTGCTTAGAATTCCGTGGCATTATTTTATAGTATGAAGAATACAATTGAACATAGCTTAATAGAATAGAAAGGATATTATCTACATAAGATTTCAAAGGAAGTGCGCACATGTGGCTAATCTGTGTTGAGCGGTTAACAAAGAAACTGGTTCTCCTATATGCTTCATTTAGAGTTATTTATGCAACTTTAGTTGTGAAACAAACATTGGGCTATGCGTTTTTGATTTTTAATACATTCTAAGGCTGCAGGATAGGACTCTAATGATTTTTTAAAAAGTTCCATGAAAAGGCATGAGCTCTGATTAGTTTCTTGTTCAAGCTGCACACACGTCATCAGTCTCTCATTCACAATTTGACAAGCACTTGATAATTTTCTCACTAGTCCTCGAATTTCCCAGCACTATCCCTCGTGTGGCCGTAATGCCAACCAAACAAATCCATGCCTTTTGCGGCCAAAGTGTATAATTATAATTCGATTCTCCCAGTTGGTGTGCACCGTAGTACCTCTCACTCACATGGCAATGCCTGTCACGTGATCAGGTCCTTCTCACATGCATTTCAGCTAAGAAGTAGGCTACAAGTGAATGAAGACAGACAAGTCCCTCTTATCGAATTCCGAGGCGCATATTGAAGATGTCCGAACTGTCCACAATTAGCCTACTTTATCAGCCAACAAGATAAGTAGGCCTAACGAACAGCAAAATCACTAGCCTATGCCAATCTACTATCCCCCATAGTACAACAGTTAACCTATTCTATTGGTCAACGTCCTTCTGTGCAAAAAATACATATTCCAAAGATATTCTGGGACAGTTGTGGGAAGCAATAGATCCCAAATTAATACAACCACACGCATCAAAAAAACTTTTAAAAGCAATGAGGCTCATGCAACAGATCACAATGTTTAGCTTAAAATGTAGATACACTATTTATTCACATTATAAGTGCAGCAATGCGCTCATGGCAGTAGACTATGAGCGCGAATGTGACAGCAAATTAGATTTGATTTAGAAAGGTGCATGATATTGTCAGGACCCGGTGCAAGAAACAGTCACTAATAATTGGCAGAACCCAGAAGATGAGGCAGACACAGCAGTACTAGAGATGGTGGTTTAATAAAAAATAGATATCTTCCAAAATACAAAAGAAAATCCACAAAGTGGTAAAAACAGCAAGGGAAAAAACAAACCTCAAAAGACCAATCCAAAAATACACGAGAACAAAACCAGAGAACCTCTGGAAAATCCAACAAGAGAAAAATGTTCACAAAGGCTGGGGCTGGGTGCTAACATACAAACACTGAGCAAGGAACTGAGGAACACACAGGGTTTAAATACTAACAAGGGAATGACTTACAGGTGCAAACAATAATTAGGGCAAGAAAAACAAAAGGTACAAAAAAGGTGCAAGGGGGACATCTAGTGAACAAAACCTGAACAGTCCTGGCCAAAACCTGACAGATATATGGTCCAATCTCAGAACAGGGGCATGGGGGAAAAAAGTAATCTATGCACTTAAACAGCAAATAGAGGACGCTTTCCCATTGTTAATTTTCATGCCAGCCAGGTAGGCTATACTCCCGTTGCAAAGCGAAGCAATATGCTTAATATTACGAAAGTTCATAAATAAATTTAGTCAACTGAGCCTAAAGAATGCTGATGGGATACACCTATTTTTAATAGAGGCCATCAAAACTCTGTTCTCACACTATTGCATAGCCTGTGAGAGCTCATGGGCTCTCATGAAGTGTTAGATTTGATTGTTTTAAACATTTTTATTCATGTCAGAGTGATTAGAGGGACGATAGAGTGCTGAATACCAGGCAGTTAGCACGTTTGGTAGGCTACTAATGACCATCAGCAGCATCAGAGCTTGGAGAAGCCTAATTACCGTCACATGGAATTTGATCATTACTCATGACCGCAGGTGCGGCGGTCATATGGTCACCGTAACAGCCCTAGTCCTATTATATATACAGTGCATTAATAAAGTATTCAGACCCCTTGACTTTTTCTACATTTTAAGTTACAGCCTTATTCTAAAATTGATTCAATAAAACAAAACCTCAATCTACACACAATACCCCATAATGAAAAAGCGAAAACAGGTTTTATCAGATACCTTATTTACGTAAGTATTCAGACCCTTTGCTATGAGACTCGAAATTGAGCTCAGGTGCATGCTGTTTCCATTGATCATCCTTGAGATGTTTCTACAATTTGATTGGAGTCCACTGGTGGTACATTTAATTGATTGGACATGATTTGGAAAGGCACCCACCTGTCTATATATGATCACACTGTTGACAGTGCATGTCAGAGCAAAAACCATGCCATGAGGTTTAAGGAATTGTCCGTAGAGCTTCAAAACAGGATTGTGTCGAAGCACAGATCTGGGGAAGGGTACCAAAAAAATTCTTCAGGACAATAGGTAACTGACCCGCTCTGCCCATTCATCGCCATTTACCCGTTGTTGTCTTAGCTCTCCCGATCAACACCTGTGACTGCTTTATGCCTCTCCCGAATGTCAATATGCCTCTTTCTAATATCAATATGCCTTGTCTACTGCTGTCTCGGCTAGTCCTTATTGTTTTATTTCACTGTAGATCCCTCAGTCCCCATCACCTTGCCTGAGAGAGCTCTTTTGTCCCACGCCCCACACATGCCTGGCTTAACTGGTCCCACCAGAGACAAAACCTCTCTCATCGTCACTCAACGCCTAGGTTCACCTCTACTGTACTCACATCCTACCATACCCTTGCCTGTACATTATGCCCTGAATCTCTTCTACCACGCCCAAAAATCTGCTCCTTTTATTCTCTGTTCCCCATGCACTAGGCGACCAGTTCTTATAGGCTTTAGCCGTACCCTTATCCTACTCCTCCTCTGTTCCTCTGGTGATGTAGAGGTTAACTTCTTATGGCTGCAGGGGCAGTATTGAGTAGCTTGGATGAAAGGTGCCCATTTCAAACGGCCTCGTACTCAATTCTTGCTCGTACAATATGCATATTATTATTACTATTGGATAGAAAACACTCTCAAGTTTCTAAAACCATTTGAATTATATCTGTGAGTAAAACAGAACTCATTTTGCAGCAAACTTCCTGTCAGAAAGTGAAAAATCTGAAATCGAGGCTCTGTTCCAGGGCCTCCCTATTAATTTGCTTAAAATCTATTAGTATACATGCACTTCATACGCCTTCCACTAGATGTCAATAGGCWGTGAGAGGTKAAATGGAGTGTATAGCTATATCTATGGTCAAAAGAGAGGTCTTGGAATGACAGGACCCCAATTTCCTTTGTTCAGGAAGGCGCGGGTAGGACATCAGCATTGGCTTCTGAAAAGCTTTTGTTATAGACGGCTAATATCTCCGGCTTTGATTTTATTTGATAAATGTGA